>NC_060273.1:8609762-8739944 GCF_021613505.1 Equus quagga | reverse complement strand
TCATGGCAGGGTACCACTTCCAGGCTCATCAGGACAGATGCTACAGGAGGCATGTTGGAGGGCATCATGGCAGGGTACCACTTCCAGGCTTGTCAGGACAGATGCTGCAGGAAGCATGTTGGAGGGCATCATGGCAGGGTACCACTTCCAGGCTTGTCAGGAACACAGCACACATCACCTCGCCATTGAGCCCTGCCAAGTCTGGGAGGGGTGTTAGCACAGTCTCCCTAACCCAAAAAAGAGCCTTCTCGTAGGAGTGGGCCGCCATGACACCTAGAACTGCTCACACATCAAAGGCTGCCTGGGGTGGGAGGGAGCAGAAAGGATGTTTCCGCCACAGTGTGGTGACAGGGTCTTTATGGTTGGCTAAGTGCAAGGTCAGGTTCCTTCTGGGATGGACTGCGCCGGAGTGCCCGTTCTTTATCCGTCCTCTTCTTTTATTTTTTATTATGGAAAATTTCAAACACACGGAAATGGAGAGAATCATATAAAAGACTCCCCTCCCCCATGTTCCCAACATGAGTATCAACATTTTGCCGATCTTTTCTTGTGGTTGACCTTTTTCTGATTTTTGCTTTATCCTCTATTGAGGTACGACAGCCTTACAGTAAAATGCACAGCTTGGTGAATTTCGAGGATGACTTTTTGCCTGTGTTTACACCTGTGAAACCTCTGCCTGGATCGAGATGTGGAACATTCAGGGTCCCCAGCAGGCTCCCTCCTGGCCCTTCCTGGGCTCTGTGCTTTCATCAGTTGCAGGGCACAGTGGTGGCATTCTGTCGGGGGAAATATTTCTACAGATAAATAGAAAATTTTGACTCTCTCTCTCTCTCCCTTTTCTTTCTCCTTCCTTTCTTTCTTTCTAGTTTATTTACTGACCTAGTTATCAGGAAGGTAAACTCTGGATTGTAAAAAGATATAGAACAACCTAAAAAAGAAAAAAGATACAGGGGGGGCCCCATGGCTGAGTGCTTAAGTTCACGCGCTCCGCTGCAGGCGGCCCAGTGTTTCGTTGGTTCGAATCCTGGGCGCGGACATGGCACTGCTCATCAGACCACGCTGAGGCAGCATCCCACATGCCACAACTAGAAGGACCCACAACGAAGAATATACAACTGTGTACCGGGGGTGCTTTAGGGAGAAAAAGGAAAAAAATAAAATCTTTAAAAAAAAAAATAAGATATAGAACAACCTAGATTAATTCAAATCAAAGTGGATTTAGAGATTAGCTGTTGTTTGGGATTATCTATGTTCATCTTTTTTGTGTATGTGTGAGGAAGACTGGCCCTGAGCTAACATCTGTTGCCAATCTTCCTCTTTTTTCTTTTCTCCCCAAAGCCCCAGTACATAGTTGTACATCCTCGTTGTAAGTCCTTCTAGTTCTTCTGTGTGGGATGACGCCATAGCCTGGCTTGACGAGCGGTGTGTAGGTCTGTGCCCAGGATCTGAACCGGCGAACCCGAGGCCGCTAAACTGGAGTATGCGAACTTAACCACTCGGCCACGGGCCGGCCCCTTTCTGTGTTCATCTCAAAGGCCTGAGCACTGAGCAGCTAACTCCAGTGGATATTGGAGATTGGAAGCAAAACCAGCCGTGGCGCCTGCCCCTCCCCGGCATTCACAGTGTCCCGAAGCTGCTTTCCCAAGGTTGTCCTGGGAAGAACGAGGTCCCTGCCCCCACCGGTGTTCAGGGTTGGGGAAGGAGTCATTTAGGTACCTGACCAGAAGCTGCGCCAGCTGACCCCGCGCTCCCTCCATGACTCCCACGTGTCCCCTGCAGACTCTGCAGGAGATTTTCCAGGCAGAGAACACCATCATGCTGCTGGAAAGGGCCATCGCGGCCAAGGAGTGCCCGCTGAAGGTGGCGCAGACGAGGCTGGAGTGCCGGACCCGACGCCCCAACGTGGAGCTGTGCAGGGACATCCCGCATTTCAAGTGAGTGCTGGAGGCCCCAAGGGGAGGGTGGGTCTGGGGAGACCCCGGGGAGCCCGGGCCTGAGAAACGGACACCCACCCATCAGGACATCTACTCCCACATCTCAGCAGGGCCCTGGGTGGGGTGTGGAGTTCTGGGGGGGCCCTGGGTAGCCTCGCCACCGTGGAGGCCCGCCCTGCACACTGCAGCCTCCTCGCCTGTCTGATGAGGGATAGTTTTGTGGCTCAGCTATGTTCTGGGAACCCTCCAGCTTTCTCCTAAAAGCCCAAGCGGCAGCCTCCCAGGCCAGAGACGGGGCCTGTGCCCTTGGCGGCTCCACCCTTTCTCTGTCCTGGCTCCAGCCCACACACACTCATTCTCTGGCGCCCTCTTTGTAAAGTTCTCACCTGTGAGCCATGGAATAGCTTAATCCCGCCCGACCCTTTAGCTAAGGAAGGGCTGCTCCTGTTGACACAGTGCCCCTCACAGAGGGGCGCAAAGCTCCCATGGGCCCAGAGTCAGGGTTTGTGAGCGTTGGGTGGGAGTTTGAAAGGGGGTGATGGGCAGGCATAGAAGAGTCAGGTCGTCAGACGTCGGGGATTGTTTTCCTGTGAATGTGCTGTGTGCCTTGGGGCAGGCCACTTGGCTGCTCTGTTCCCTCCATGCTAGGGGCACTGTATTAGTTCTCTATTGCTATGTAACAAATTCTACTGAGTTGGGGCTTGTCCTCCTTCTAAGCCTGGATGGGGAGAGAGGTGGAGAACAAAGCTGGAGAAGTGAAGAGAGGGAGGAAAAATATTCTGAGAGAAATGCCGGGTGGTTCCGTGGGAGGATGATTGCACAGCCTCGGCTTCTGCCTGAGGTCACCACCTAGGAAACGGAAAAGCTGGGTGTGTGTGCTGGGGGAGTGGGCAGGTAGAGCGACCCCAGGCTTTGAACTTGAGGCCTGACCACCTGCTCCTCAGCCTGCTGCTGGCCTGCGAGGTCCTCACCCCTGGAAGTGGGCGCAGCGTGGCCAGGGTTCCGCCCAGCTGGGCTGGAAGGGGTCCAGGTCCTGGGCGAGGGCTGGGGCAGGCCCTCCTGATTCCTCCTCCACTCATCCCTGCTTCCTAGCCGCTCAGGTTGGGCTGCAGCACTCCCTGAGACAGAGGTCTCTGAAACCCCTTTGTCCACCCCAGGGGGCCTGCACAGAACAGGGCTTCTGCGGGAGTGGCCAGATGTCGTCCTGGAGGACCTAACACTCTGGGACAAGCTCCCTGCCTCCTTGTCCTCCAGCTGTGCCATTGAGAGGGGTAGACAGGGAGCGTGGATGGGGCCACGTTTGGCTCAGGAGCCCCAGGCAGTGTGTGTGTGTGTGTGTGTGTGTGTGTGTGTGTGTGTGTGTGTGTCTCTCTGTGCTCTGTGTACATGATGTGTGTATGTGAGTGTATGGATGTCTGCATGACTGTGTTGGGAACTGAGCAGATAACAAGACTCAAGCCGTCTGTCTCTCCTGCAGCTGAATTGCCCCGGGTCTGTGCATTACCATCCTTGCCCCCCACCCTCCGACCCCTCTGACCACCTCTGGGCCTTCTTTTTCCTCTTCCTTCTACAGGTGGCCCCACTTCTCCTGACCCCCTCTAATCGCTCAGGTCCCATCCATGCGCATTCCCCAGAATGAGCACCCATTTAAATTTGAATTTAAATTAATTAAAGTGAAATAAAATATAAAACTCAGTTCCTTACTCGCACAAACCACATTCCAAGTGGTCAGTAGCCACGTGGGGCTAGGGGCTACCGCATTGGACAGCACAGAACAGAACGTTTCCGTGGCGGCAGAAAGTTCCGTTGGACAGCGCTGGTTCAGCGGTCCCCAAGGAGGGAAGGGGTCCCAGGCTGCTTCTGTCGCCTGTCCCCAGCCCAGGCTCGCCACCCTCATGTCTGACTCAAGGCCTTCTGGCAGCGTATCCTCCAGCCCTGAGCACAGTTTCACTGTCGCTTCCCCGAGAGGTGGGACCCACGGCACAGCCCCACAACCGGGCCCCCCTCACCGCTCACCTGGTGGGTTCATTTCCTGGGGCTGCGCTAACAAATCACCGCAAACGGGCTGATTTCAGGCAGCGGAAATATAGTCGCTCACACTTTTGGAGGCCAGATGTCTGAAATCAAGGTGCCAGCAGGGTTGGCTCCTTCCAGAGGCTCCGAGAGGGAATCAGTGCCCGCCTCTCCTGGCTGCTGGGGGCTGCAGCGCATCCTTGGCCTTCCTTGGCTTGTAGCCGCATCCCTGTGTCTGCCTCCATCTCCACATGGCCTCCCGCCCTGTGTGTCTCTCCCTGGGTGTCAGATCTCCTCCTCCTTTCTTGTATAAAGAGACCAGTCATGGGACTTAGGGCCCCTCCTGAATCGGGGATGATCTCATCTCCAGATCCGTAGCTTAATTACGTCCGCAAAGACTCTCTCTCCGGAGAGCATCACCTTGACGGGCACCGGGGGCTTCTGACTTGGACATATCTTTTGGGGGACACTCTTCAACCCTCTCAATCTGGATCTCTCCACTCCTGCCCTCTTCCGGTCTCATCTTTCCACAGCAGCCTGGAGGTTATCCCAAAATATGAATCAGCACGTCATCCCCCCCATTCCAACCCCCTCCCGCAATGGCCCCCCACTGCACCCAGGACAAAATCTAAGCCATTTGATTTCGCACATGCTCGGCTCTCTAGAACTGTGCTGTCCAGGTCAGTAGCCACCCGCTGCATGTGGCCCTTCCATTTACATTTAAATGACTTAAAACTAAATACGAATAAAGATTCAGTTCCTCTGTTGATCTCGCCGCATCACGTGTTGCTGAGCCCCATGTGGCTAGTGGCGCCGTATTGGGCAGCGCAGATGGAGACCATCTCCAGCGTCACATGGAGTTCGCTTGGGCAGCGCTGCGAACAGAAATAGGATACTTCTCTCTTGGTCTTCCCATGGCCAGCTCGTTCTCATCTTTTTTCTCAGCTCAAAAGTTCCGTCCTCAGAAGGACCTTTCCTGGTGCCTTTGGAAGTTTCCACAGAAGCAGAGCTTCAGAGAAAGGGAGTAGAGAGACAGGAGAGGGGAGCCCAGCCTCAGCCTGATCCCACGAGGGGCTCTGGAGCATGAATTGCACCACACGTGGAGCTGCTCCCATCTTGACGGAGGGGACGGCCTTCCGTGCCCCCATGTTGGTGAGCCGTTGGCTTCTCTGGAGAAGTGTGGACCTGTGAGCCATCAGCAGCCAACACTCACAGCATCTGGGACACAAGTGCCCCAGCCAGTAAGGGGGACCTGAGCAGGGCCCCTAGAGCAGACACCACACCTGACCATTTTATCTATATGACGCTGGCCCTGTTATCTGGGTTTTAAAAAAATTGTAATAAAATACATAATGTACCATTAGAGACATTTAGCACGTTCACCGTGTTGTGTAACCACCACCAGAACATTTTCGTTCATTTCACCCAGAAGGAAATCCTCTATTGGGCAGTGACTCCCTACCCCTCCCTCCAGCCCTGGCACCCACTCATCTACTTTCTGTCTCTGTGGATTGGCCTATTCTGGACATTTCATATAAATGGAATCATATGTATAACCTTTTGTGTCTGGTTTCTTTCACTGAGCATCACATCTTCAAGGTTCATCCATCTCATTGCAGGTGTCAGGGCTTCATTCCTTTTTATTTTGGCTGAATAATATCCTGTTGCATGGATAAACCACCTCTTGTTTATCCATTCCTCCATTGATGGCCCTTTGGAGTCCATCCAAAAAGGTATTTCCACCTTTGACCCTTGAGGTTAGTGCTGCCCAAGTATTTGTACGAGTCTTGTTTGAGTATCTGTTTTCAGCTCTCATGGGTCTATACCCAGGAGCAGAATTGCTGGGCCACATAGTAGGTCTATATTTAACTTGCTGAGTTTTCCTAAACATCCTGTCTGTTTCTCCCTTTGTACTTCTCGCCCTGGGTAGCTCTGTTGTGTACGTACCTATCTGCCTGTTCTGCCCAGTCTGCCCTGACAGCTGAGCCTTGCCTGTCTGGCTCATCGCTGTCTCCCGGCACCTGGCACAGTTCCTGGCACATAGTAGGTGCGCCTGTGTTGAACGGCTGAATGAACTATGCCTTCTCCTCTGCTCTCGCCCCAGGCTCGTGAACGAGGTGTTCACCATCGACGACACCCTGCAGACCCTCAAGCTGAGGCTGCGGGAGACCCAGGACACGCTGCAGCTGCTGGTGATGACCAAGTGCCGGCTGGAGCACGAGCTGGCCATCAAGGCCAACACGCTCTGCATCGACAAGGAGAAGTGCATGGGCATGCGCAAGGCCTTCCCCTGCACCCCACGCCTGGTGGGCCACACCTGAGCCGCCGCCCCCGGCCCCCAGCATCCTGCTCCGCGCTGGTCCCTGATGCAGCATAAACTTGAAAAGGCAGAGAAACTAAATAAAAGAAAGTGTCATTTTCTCCCTTTCGTCCTATCATGAAAAATATATATATATAAAGAGCCAAAATAAATGTGCCCAAACCACAGATCCTGGGGCTCATTCCTTGCTGCAGAACGAGCCTCGTGAGAGATCCCAGGAGGAGACAGACTGTGGTCCCCTGGGGATGGAGCATTGCGAGGTTCTCAGCTTCCCCAGGAATGGAAGAGGCAGCATTATTTTTTTACCTGTGTGTCCGTTTAGGAGCACAGTATAGATCATGGCGTCCAAAGACAGGACACCGGAGCTGAGAGTCCAGAGACCAGCTGGCACCGAGGCGCTGTGTGGCCTTGAACAAGCTCCCAACCTGAGCATCCTCATCTATAAGATGAGGACAGTCCAAGCTGGAGGTGACTGTCAGCCGTGTGGGGCAGTGTCCAAAAATAGGATTTGGAGTCAGCAATCCTGGGTTTGAATCCAGCTTTGCTAAATGAGGTGTCTTAGAAATTGCTCTGGGAGAAGAAGGAGGCAAAATCAATTCTGTAGATGGGGCGGGAGGAAGCAGGTAAGGGCTGAAGGAAAGTTCTGCGAAGAAGTGACATTGCTTCACAAAGTTAAGCATGGAGCTGCCATACGACCCAGCAATGCTGCTCCTGGGTGTATAACCAAGAACATTGGAAACAGATTCTCAAACACATACTTGTACACAATTGTTCATAGCAGCACTGATCACAAGAGTCAAAAAGTGGAAACAACCCAAATGTCCATTAGAGAGTGAATGAGACACAAGATGTGGTCCACCCATGCAATGGAATATTACTCAGCCATGAAAAGGGAATGAAGCATTGACACAAAAGGCCATGTACGAATCCATTCATATGAAATGTCCAGATTAGGCAAGTCCATCGAAATAGCAGATTGATGGTTTCCAGGAGAGGGGAATGGGAAGTGACTGCCTAGTGGGTGCGGGGTTTTTGGAGTAATGAAGATGTTTTGGGACTAGACAGAGGTGATTACACAACATTGTCAATGTGCTAAATGCCATAGAATTGTTCACTTTAAGTGGTTAATTTTATGTTATGTGAAATTCACCTCAATTATTCAAGAGAAAAAAGAAGGGCTGTTGAGCTGAGTCTCGAACGCCGAGGATGTTGAGGCAGTTGGGTGGGGTTTCTGGTGAGAGGAGCAGCGTGGATAAAGGCAGGGAGCCACAGTCCTGGAGGGAGAAGCCCTTGGAGAGGCTTGTGAATCATCTGGAAGGGTTGGCTGAGGCCAGATCACGAAGGACAAATAGTTAAGACTTTTTTCCTGAGGTCGGTGTTTCCCAAACTTCGTCATTCACGTCAGCGCTCCCCAAGTTTAACGTGCCTGCGCACATCGCCCGGGGACCTTGTGACGTGCAGATTCTGAGCCAGCAGGTCCGAGGTTGAGCCTGAGGTTGAGTTCCTGCCAAGCTCCTGGGTGAGGCTCACAGTCCAGGGGCCACACTTGGAGTAGCAAGAATTCCAATATCACTCCCACAACTTTTGCTTTAACCAAGGACTGCCTTTCCTATTATTCACTCAACCTTTTAGATTGTTGCACTTAAAAAAAAACAAAAACTTATTTTCAAGGCAAATTTATAGCGTGACTGTAAACAGGAAACCTGCTGTGCCCGGTGTCAAACAACAAAATATTGCTAGTGATGTCTGCTTGGGTCATATTGTCTGAAGCCTTCTCTGCTTTTGTTCGAAAGGGAGATCGCAAGTCTTAAAGAGGCGTTAAAGACTTCTTAGCATCCAGTGGAGACTCCGTCCTTGAGGGGAGTTTGCTTGAAAGAGGATAGAAAAGTCAATTTTCCTACAAATGAGTTTCAATGCTATTTAAAGCCTTGAACACGTCACACTTGCAGGCACTAGGAAGCCCATAGGATTTTTAAGATGGGGATTTGAGGTGACTAGATTAATGTTTTAGAAATAATTCTTCTATGCAGAGGAGAAGGAAGTTGGGGAGACCAAGGTGTTAGAATTTGAGGCACGAGATGCAGGGGGCCAGGATTAGGACAGGTGCGTGGGGAACATTTGTGAGGCTGATGCCCAGATCCTAAGAGTGTGGATTGTAAGGGGCAAATAGGAGACGTGGATGGGGCAGAGATGCCAGGCTTGGGCAGCTCGTGCTTGGGGATGCTGTGCCCTTGAGGAGGAGAGTGAGGGGGGCAGTAGATAGAGACCAAGAGAAGTCCACAACTTCTCTTTCACACGTGGTGTTTGAATCCTCATCTCAGGGATGTCCTGGCGTATATACCTGAAAGGCAAGTGGAAATGTGGTCATGGAGCTCACGAGAGAGGCTGGAGAAGCTATGCCTGGGGATTCAGGAGATGACCGAAGGCTCAGGAACAGATGGGCTGGTGCACGGAGATCCTGAAGAGTGAAAGAGAGGTCCACTGGTGGGATGTAATGCTGGGGAGGGCAGAGGACCAAGAGGGGAACAGAGAAGCAGACAGACGCTGGAAGAAGCAACGTCAAGGGGACCGCAGAAAGTTGCAAGAGTGAGGATGTTCAGATGAAGAAGAAAGAAAGTCTCTTGGAAGCAGGCATCCTAAATAATACCATTGTAGGGGAGGAAGAAATTTTTCTCTACCCTCTAGGTTCTTCTGGCTGGTCTAAAAATTAAATTGACATGAGACAGATTAACAGGAGAAAATCTAATTTAATTCCATACATACGGGAACCTCACATACAGGACGGGGTCAGAGACAGGAAGGTAAAGGGAGGTATTTATGCCATCTTGAGCCAAGGAAAGGAAGAGGGGCCCGGCTCTTCAGAGGGGAGGAGGGTAATTCAGAGGACGATAAGAAGAGCAGATGTTCGGTAATAAGAGGTTTGCCCTGCCATTCAGATCGGTCATAAAAATTTATTTCTGGTCATAACTCTTATTATGGGCAAGGCCCCCAATTTAAATTCTTTAAGGGAGAGGTAAAAGTTTCTTTTGAGCTTGCAAGGTCTCGATTACCTTTAGCTCAAAATATCCCACATGCCAAAGTGGCACGTCTTGGGGAGGCCTGTTCTGAACCCCTTCACCATTGACCTGGGAACCCACTGGCGTACGCTTGGGGAGAGCAAATTGGCACTGTGTGTCAAGAGCCTTAGAAATATCCACAGCCTTCCATGTGTGAAGGTCTGTCTTAAGACTCTCTTGTTAGAAAACTATCCCAAACGCAGACTCAGATGTATGCGTTCAAGAATTATTTATCATAGGAAACCTCTGGAAGTTATGTCCAACAGCAGAGAGCAGCTAAGTAAAATGTAGCACCACCAAGTCATGGAATTTGGAGTAGCTGCGAAAATGACACTCACCAAATCCTTGCATGCTGAAGGAGTGTGCTCGTACCCAGCAGAGTACAAAATGGTGATTATAACCTCTTCTCAATTGTTCCAAACGTGCACAGGAAAAAAGACTGCATTGAAATGCCCTGGAATGTTAACAGAGTCGACGTAAGCAACTGCCGGTTTCTTATTTGTTTATATTATGAATTATCTATGGTGAACATGTGTTCCTTTATTAATTAGGAGGAAATGCTTTTCTAAATAGACTTTTCATTTTGCCGTAGTTTTAGATTTATAGAAAAGTTGCAAAGACGACACGGAGAGTTCCTGTGTGCCTTTCCCCCACCTTCCCCGATGTTAATATCTTATACAACTGTTTGCTGTGGTACCTTTGTCAAAACTACGAAATTAACAGGGGAGCATGACTATTAACTAAACTCCAGAATTTGTTTTTTCCACTGTTTATCCTTTTTCCGTTCTAAGATCCAGTTCAGGGGGCCACATTGCATTCAGTTATGAGTCTCCTCTGTCTATGGCCATTTCTCAGTCTTTCCTTATTTTTCATGACCTTGACAGTGTTGAAGAGTCCTTGTATTTGTAGGTCCCCGAAGGTATTTGTCAAACATCCCTGGATGTGGGTTTGTCTGGTGTTTTTCTCATGATTAGTCTGGGGTTACAGGTTTTGGGGGAATGGGATGGGAGATGAAGTGCCCTCTCATCCCTTCTGATCAGGGAGTTCACGACATCCCCATGACGTCCCTGGGGATGTTCATGACGTCCACGTGACCCCCCCTGAGGACGTTCATGAGATCTACATGACGTCCGTGGGGGTGTTCCCGACATCAGCATGATGTCCTGGTGACGGCTGTGCACCGGATCACTTGGTTACGGTGGTGTCTGGCAGCCTTCTCCACTGTGCAGCTGCTGCTTTGCTGTTTCCATACTCTATTCTTTAGACCCGAGCCACTGAGTCCAGCCCACACGCAAGGGCAGGGAGGGTTAAGCTCCATCTCCTGGAAGGGGAATATTTACATAGATTATTTGTAATTCTTCTCTAAGAAGTGTATCCCCTCACCCTTATTTGTTCTGTCCTCTATTTGTATCAATATGCATGCATGGCCGTTTGTTTTATACTTAGGGTTATGGTCCGACACTATGTTACTTATTACACTGCTCAAATCCTGCCAGCTTTGGGCATTGGGGGCTCATTTAGGTTGGTTCCTCTGTTCCTTTGATACGCCCCCATCCTTTCGTTTTTTGAGCATGTCTTTACTTTCTGGCCCTACAAGATGCTCCAGGCTCATCTTGAATTTTTTTTCTGCTCCAGCCCTAGGATCAGCCATTTCTCTAAGAAGCCCTGGTTCCTTTTCTTGGAGAATAGTATTTAGAAACCAAGGTCTCGGTGCTGGGTGTGCTCATTGTTAAGTTTTTTTTTCAGTTTTTCTTATTTTAGTAAGAGGCACATAGCAACATTTACCGTCTTAATCATTTTTTTTTTTTTTTGAGGAAGATTAGCCCTGAGCTAACTGCTGCCAATCCTCCTCTTTTTGCTGAGGAAGTCTGGCCCTGAGCTAACATCCGTGCCCATCTTCCTCTACTTTATACGTGGGACGCCTACCACAGCATGGCTTGCCAAGCGGTGCCATGTCCACACCCAGGATCCGAACCGGTGAACCCCAGCCGCAAAATTGGAACGTGTGCACTTAACCACTGTGCCACTGGACCGGCCTGGTAATTCTATTTTTAATTTTGAGGAATTCCCACCAACAAGGGTACTGGTTTCTCCACATCCTTGTCAACACTTATTTCCTGGTTTTTCGACAGCAGCCTTTCCAACGGGAGTGAGGAGATACCTCGTTGTAGTTTTGATTTGCATTTTCCTGATGATTAGTGATGTTGGGTTTGCTCATTTTTAAGAACATTTTTTAGTAAGAAAAAAGCTGAGGTGCCCAGGAGGCTCTGGATGAGCTGTAGGAGGTGGTTTTGCGGGTGACAGCATAGGAGGTGAAGTGGAGGAATGGGGACGCCCTGAGGTTTTAGTCACCTGTGTACCCTCAGCCTGCACACAGTGGGTGTCCCATAAATACTTTATTGAGCGAATAGTAAATGGCCAAACAAGTATATACCAATGCACGTGTATCCATCTTGGACCAGTGGGTTATTTCTGAGCACTAGGAGGAAAAGAGCGGGTTTCATTTGGATGTGAGGCGGTAGGCCTCCCAACCCATGTGCTGTTTACGACTGAGGGACCAGTGCTGTGGGATCCCCCTGGGGCTCTCAGGAGCTGGCAAGCTGACCGCAGCCTCGCGGGGTGGCTCCCCCGCTGCAGCCGGGCAGGAAATCCTAGAAATGACCCGAGTGTGGCTCCCTGCCAGGCCTGAGACCCAATCTGAAGACCTTGGGACACGTCCGGTCCACTCGTTCGCCCTGTTGGCTCAGGAGGGAGGAGACCGTCCAGCTGGCTTCGGGGAACGCAGCACTCCCCGAGCAGTGTGTGTGTGTGTGTGTGTGTGTGCATGCATGCACAAGCACGTGCTCATGCTCCCAGCCTTTTCCTGCCTCCATGGCCTAATGCAACATTTTAGCGTTTTTCAGAAGACCAGACGTGTGCTAGAAATCCAGCAGGCTTCAGAGAAAAAATGAGAAACCACAAGAAAGGAGATGGAGTTGAAGATGTCGGGACTGACAGGTTGACAGGCATGGACCTGAGTCTCAAGTTGTAGAAAGACTTCAAAAATGTACAGTCAGACATTGCTTAACAACAGGGACACGTTCTGAGAAATATGTCGTCAGGTGACTTTGTCGTTGTGCAAACGTCACAGAGTGTACTTACACAAACCTAGATGGCATAGCCTACTACACGCCTAGGCTTTAGGGTACTAATCTTATGGGACCACCATGGTATATGCAGTCCGTCATTGACCAACACGTCATTATGTGGCGCATGACTATATTGAATTAATTACCAACATTTAAATAAATTCTGCATCAAAGATGGGATCATCTGGCTCCCCTTGCGCCCACATTCCCCTGTGTAGCTGATATGCTGAGCTTGCCACAGTCATTTGGCCACAGTCCCCACCACTCCCTATTGCCATGCACCAGTCCTGCTTTGCTCACATATGTTGCCTGCTGACCCTTTCGGCAACTGGTTTCATCAGTCCCCCTGTTTGGGCTCCTTGAAAGACCATTTGATTCAGCCTAGAAAATTGAGGCCCAGGGGGTAGAGAGCAGAAGGTACTTCAAATGGGGTCACCCAACTACAGAGGTGGCAGATTTGGGGTAAGGACGAGGTCCCTTTGCTCCTGTCCAGTTGACTTCCTGTGACACCATGCTTCTTCCTGTGTGAACTGTTCAGAATTTATTATTGTGCCAGACACCAAAAGTGACTTTCTATCCTTGCAGTCCGCTTCCCAGTTGGGGTGCATGAAAAGAAGGGGCATGGGGTCTGAGACATAAAGGCTGGAGTTCTTGGGGGCCAGACACTTAACAACTTGAACACTTCTCTTCCCCAATTCCATTTCACTAATTCAGCAGAACCGAGTCCAGGAAAAGTGTAGTAAAACCTCAATAGCAATGCTCTAGGAATGCAAAAGTCCTGGGGATTTTTCATTTTCTGGTTAAGAAAATTGATCCAGAAGGCCCCTTTTTTTTTGGCTTTAACCTTTAGAACCACAGGCTGTTTCTTGAGTGAATGGATGAATGAGTAGACGGAGCCAGTGAGGGTCTCAAGAGGTGACACTTTCAAGCCCTCATCTTTCAGAAAAGAAAGGCCCACCCAGAGAGGCATAGTGACTTGCTCATGGTCACACAGCAAGTCAGAGGTGGAGCCAGGAGTCTCCGTCCCCTTCAGGGCTCCCAGGGCTGCTGCAGGAGATCCTTGCGAGGGTGTCAGTCCACTTTCTCACCCCGGTTAGGAGAGCTGAGGGGTCAGACTGAGTCTGCGTGTGCTGAGCGTGACCTCAAAGGCCCCAGAGTTGCACCCTCTGGTCTGGGAATGAAGGTGGCTGTAGATCAGGATGCACAGGAGGGCTGCCCTTGGCAACGGCGTTGCTCCAGATGAGGTGGTTCCCGTTCATTTCATTCATTCATTCATTCCTGTCTTCATTTGAAATCCTCACCCAGCACCTGGCACGTGCCAGCCCCTGTGCTGGGCACTGCAGCCCCAGTGGGGCGTACGCCAGGCCAAGTCCCGCCTCCGTGGCGCTCACGGCCACAGCTGTCTGTCCGAGGTCCCAGGGGAAACAACTCCATTTCCCTGAAAGGTGAATTTGCAGGTCCTCCTCTTACTCAACAGCCGGGTCAGAAGAGGCAGCTGGGTCTCAAATTCGCGGAAGCTGAGCTCCGCCAGTTCCACGCGGACCCGTCCTCCCTGTCCGCTGCCTGGGAACATCTCCAGGCCCTGCGTGAACCCAGGCTCTGCCCCCGATCTGTTCACTGAACCCACACCATGTGCCTTCACCACTGAAATCCCCCAGACGCTTCCCCCTGCCGTCTCTTCCATCTTCACTGAAGTGTCAGTGACATAGTGCAGGCTGCACACGTGTAAGGAGTACAACAGGGTCAGTGTTAACATACATATTCGCCCCAGAAACCATAGACACCATCAAGATAGCAAATGAATCCATCACCTCCAAAAGTTTTGTCCTTACCCTTTGTAATCTGTCCCTCAACCCAGTGATCGATGATTTGCTCTCTCGCTACAGATGAGTTTGTGGTTTCTAGAATTCTGTATAAATGGGGTCATACACTATGTACTCTTTTTTGTCTTCTTGCACTCAGCATAACTGTTTTGCGACTCCTCCTTGTCGTTGCATGCAGGAGTTACTTCTTTTTATTGTTGAGTAGTCCACTGTCTTTCCCATTGTGATTTGAGTAAACCCAGGCCTCTGCGTTCCGTGAGCCTGCATGATCTGCGCCCTGCCCTCCCCACTCTGCTCCTACTCATCTCCCCACTCACTTCACGCCAGCCACGCTCTCTTTTTCTCCATCCCTCAACACGCCCACCTTATGCCTGCCCCAGGGCCTTTGCACTTGCCATCTCTGCTTCCTGGAATGCTCTTCACATGTATGGCTCCAGCTTGTCAGGTCTCAGCTCAAATATCACCTCCTCAGTGAAGCCTTCCCTGCCCACTCTACCTCACCTCCTACCTCTGTGACTGCCCCATTACTTTGTTTTACATACTTCACAGCACTTACAACCCCCTGACTTCACGTCATGCATTTATTGTGCATCTTTCCACCAGTGCGTGAGCTTCGTAAGAGCAGGATGAATGAATGAATGCCACTATGAACAACCCATGACAACCCATTTCCGTCATGATGCTTAGGTGCAGCTTAAAAACTCTGGCACACACTCTTAATAAGACGACGACGGAATCATCCATCAATGACAGAGCTGGAGGAAACCTCAGGACATCTAGAAAGATGTCCAGACATGAGCCAACTAGTGCATTTGAATTCCCACTTCGAGAAGCAGTGACTGAAGGCGAGAACCCTGTGCAGGCCGGCACCCAGCCCCAGGGCTTAGTCGCGCCCACGGCTGGCCGTCTTATACTCAGAGGACCCGGCTTCGCTCCATCGAGATGATCCTGGAAGTGAGCCCTTGAGCCCCCAGCATCCCCTTCTCTGGACCCGCGCCCATCTCCTCCTCCACACTCTCCCTCCGTCGTAGGTTTGATGACGCCCACCTCGGGGCCCACACGGGCCTCAGTCAACATGAAAAGCCCCCGAAACAGGGACCCCCAGACAGTTCGAGTCTGTCTGGCCGCCCCCTCACAGCCTCCACCGTGAGCGGGCCCAGTGCTGCAGCCTCCTGGTTCCTCTGGGCTCTTCTGTGGGCGACCTCGCCCTGTCCCTCTTGATCCTGTTCACCCCGCTCTGCCTCCCAGATTCCTGGCTCCTACCCCCAGCCTCCTGTACCGCCTCCCGACGACATCTCCAGCTCCACCTGCCAGGACCAGTGCCCCACCCGCCCCTCCCTCAGTGCACACCCACCCCCCACCCCGCCCCGCCCGGGAGTCCTTTGCTGCCCCTCCTTCTCTCACACCCGCCATCAATCCATCAGTGGGCCCTGGGAGCTCTGCCTTCGCAGTCGCTCCTGAACGTGACCGCTGCCACCTTCTCCATTACCATCCCGGACCAGCGGCCATCTTCTCTCACCTGGGGGACAGGTACGCTGGGGGTGAACAGGAGTCCCCCAGACCGTGGCCCCAGGGTGCTGACAGGTGCCACAAGAAGAGAAAGGCCTGAACACCAGACACGACGGACACTCAGGCAGATGGAGCCCATGGTGTTTCAGAAAAGAGCAACTTTGGAGTCACACAGACCTAGCTGGGAAGGTTCTGGAACATCAGCGAGGCTCCATCTCCATGTCTGTCTCATGGTCCCCCCTCGTGAGGATCCCCGAGGAAGCCTGGCGCCGTCAGGAGGGGAGCCTTGAGCTCAGGGAGACAAAATACGTGACGTATCTCAAGCAGTATTTACATGACTATATAAATGACCGTGGATGCCACTGTGTCAACCGACAGATTATTGAACTGACACTGGCCTTCTGTCGTTACAGATTTTTCTTGACAAATGCTGAAAACAAGGACTCTTTCATGTGGGGAAGGGGTCTCCTAGTTAATGTTTAAGAGGGCTGATGTGGTTAAAAGCGGGGCTTCCCAGTTAGACGTGGGGGTCTAACTTGGACCCCGCTCCCTGCTAGCTGTGCTGCTGTGGGGAGAGCTGCTTAACCATCCTGAGCTGCGGTTTGCTCATCCAGAAAACGGGGCCAACGATGCTCTCCCACTGTTGGTACCCAAACACCCTGTTGAAGGGTAGTTGTTAAGACTAAGCATGACTCTGCATATAAAGGGGATTCGTTAGTATGTATTAAATACCTCACATTTACTGAGTACTTACTCTGTCCCAGGCCATTTTAAAAAGTACTATCTCATTGAATCATCACTCGGCCCTGCAACATGGGTTCTGTTTGTCATGTCATTTTGTGGGAGTGGAAATGGAGGCCCAGAGAGGTTAAGGAAATTGCCCGTAGTCACACAGCGAATAAATGACTGAGGCAAGACTTTTAAGCCCAGCTGTGTGATGTCGGTGTCTGAACAGCCTCCCGAATAAAGGAAAAGCAATCATTTAGGGTGGACCTGGAGTCCAAGAGGGGTCTGGCAAGGCCCTTGGCAAGGGCAGCCCTGCAGGGTGGTCTAAAGGAACAGAGGCCCCCACAGCCTTACTCAGTAAGCAGCTGAGCTGGGGGAGCAGCATTTCTCCGTTCTCTGCTAACAAATAGCGACAATAATAATACTAATCGGAGATGACATCCTGAATGCTTGTGGCGTGCCCACTGCTTGACCCTGCATCTCAGGTCATCCCACACCCGTCCTTTGAAGTTACCAGCCCCATTTTACAGGTGAGGAAGCTGAGGCACAGAGAGGCTAGGTCTCTTGCCCACGGTAACGCAGTGAGGATGAGCTGGCACGGGCCCCCAGGTGGCTCCCCGGGCACCCCCCCACCCCCACCCCCCAGCCAGCGGCAGGCGACAAGGCGCTGGGAAGGAGGTGGCTGCATTTTTTCTTTGCCCAGAAATGTCAGTGCGTCACCATCACACAAAGTCCTGGCTGTTTGCTCTGTGGGTCCCGGGGCGCTCTGACAAGTGTCCCCTCAAGCAGGCTGGGGTGGGGGGAGGCAGGAATGGGAGGCAGATTCAAAGCACACAATTAAAATTCCTAAGAAACTATGTGGAGTCGTTCTCTTCCTCCCCAGAAACACTCAGAACATTCTTGGTCTCTATATGGACTGGGGCTGGGCCGTAAGCCCCTTGCTGCACCTTCTCCAGGCTCATGTGACCGCAGACTGGCTCCCGGAGGAATTCTCTGTGTCCCCGAGACAGCTGGTCCCTCCCTCCTCCCCGCCCATCTCTGCTGCTTGGGATTCCTGGCGCTCCTCTGGGGGCAGGCGCGGGTGTGGGCACCCATGGGGAGCAAAGCCAGGGCCTCTGGGGCGGGGAGCTGGGGCCCGAGCCGTCCCCTGCCACATGTCCGGCGGGTGTGGGCCTGGCAGTGTGTGTGTGTGTGTCCTGGGAGACAGTGTCCACAGCTGCCCACAGCTCAGCCCCAGGCAGTCTCAGAAGGCGAGGGAAAGCCACCAGCAGAGGATGCGACTCAGAGGACTGGCCCTCCCGAGGGACGTGTGGCCTCCTGTCCCAATGGGGGGTCACCCAGGGCAGGAACTGAGGAGCAGGCCAGCGAACCCTGAGGCCCCAGCAGCTGCGGGGGGATGGGGGGGCGCGGGGGGGCAGGGAGGAGCGGGGAGTGGCTGCTGAATGGGCACAGGTCTCCTTGGGGGTGACGGAAACGTTTCGGAACTAGATAAAGGTGATGGTTGTACAACAGTGTGAATGGACTAAACACCGCTGAAATGTACACTTAAAATGGTTAATTTTATGTTATGTGAATTTCACCTCAATTAAAAAAAGAGAAAATCAGCTATGGCTGGAGCAGCCCAGTCCAATCCCCCCTTCTCCCAACCTTGTTGTCCTGCCTAGTGAACGTCTGTGTGGACTCCGGACCATTTCCACGAGATACAGGAAACGTATTGATGGAAAATTGGAAGAGATCTTGAAGATTTATACAATAAATTGATGCACACACACAAATGAAAACCCTGGGGCTCGGGCCACACGCGCGGGACCCCGAGGGCCTCCTTACCTCGTGCTCCTCGCTTGCCTGACCTGATCCCGGCCCTGCCCCCAGTCACTTCCCGAGGTGCTCTGGGCTGCTGTCCCCTGTCACCCCTTTCCTCTTCCGGTACGGGTGAGCTGGACACTTTCGCCTTCTCTTGGAGTCAGCATGAGGGTTTAAATGCGGGCACTGCGTGCGGCTCGTTCTCTGGGTGACTGTGGGCAACTCACTTAACCTCTCTGTGCCTCGGTTCCCTCACCTGTAAAAGGGGTACAAGGATAATAGTTTCTATTCACGGGGCTTAGCCAGTCATTTGGGATGACGTCTGGGAAGTGCGGGCCGCAGAGGCTGACACACGGCATGGGGCCCGCCAGCTGGAGGTGCCTGTTAGGCTGGTCCTGCTGGCCCAGTATCTGTCAGCAACCCCTGCTGTCTCGAGGGGAGCTCCGGGCCCAGGAGACTCTTCAGAGGCCTTGCCAGCCCAGAACTCGCTGATCCACACACGGGTTCGGCACGTGGCGGAGAGAGCTTGCTGACGGGGTCCTCACCACTGCCCCTGGAACAAGAAAGAGGAGGGGGCGAGAGTTCGATGCCCCCAGGAGGGTAATGAAGGGGGTGAGCCACCCCTGGAATGGAAGGATGCGGAAAACGCTGGTGGGCTATGGCCCTCTGCCCATCCCACCTCCCCATCCTGTTTCTCATAAACCCCAGAGGACTTGGCTTTTCCCAGAAATGGTCCCAGGAGCATTTTCATCAGTTTGCAGGCTGGGGGCTCATTCTCCTCCCCCCCGCTCTCCCCCTCCCCCCCACGTATCTCAGATTCTAGGAACTGCTCCGGGAGCTTTAAATCTAGTTGAAGAGGAGGTAGAGATGCTGGGTGGGTGGGCAGAGGCATCCCCCAGGTTATGGGGGCGGTGGGCCTGGCTACTGTTGAGGTGGGGAGATATAAAGTATTCATACAATTCAACAACAACGAAAGAACAACCTGATCACAAAATGGCCAGAGGACACGAACAGACATTTCTCGAAAGAAGATATACAGATGGCCAACGGGCACATGAAAAGATCTTTAACATCACTAACTATTAGGGAAATGCAAATCAAAACCACCATGAGTTATCACCTCACACCGGTCAGAATGGCTGTTATTAAAAAGATGAAAAACAACAAGTGTTGGAAAGGATACACTGCTCTCATCCACTGCTGGTGGGAGTGCAAACTGGTGCAGCCACTACGGAAACAATATGGAGATTTCTCAAAAAATTAGAAATAGAACTACCATATGACCCAGCTATCCCACTACTGGGTATTTATCCAAAGAACATGAAAACACTAATTCAAAAAGATATATGCACCCCTATGTTCATTGAAGCATTATTCACAATAGCCAAGACTTGGAAACAACCTAAGTGCCCATCAACAGATGAAAGGATAAAGAAGATGTGGCATACACACACACACATATACATACATACATAATGGAATACTACTCAGCCATAAAAAAGATGAAATCGTGCCATTTGCAGCAACATGGATGGACCTTGAGGGCATTATGCTGAGTGAAATAAGTCAGACAGAGAAGGACAAACACTATATGATTTCACTCATGTGTGGAAGATAAACTAACAAACACATGGTTAAGGAGAACAGCTTGGTGGTGACCAGAGGGGAAGGGGGTGGGGGGAGGGCAAAAGGGGTTAAAGGGCACATGTGTGTGGTGACGGATGGAAACTAGACTTTTGCTGGTAAACATGATGCAGTCTGTACAGAAGTCGAAATGTAATGATCTACACCTGAAATTTATATAATGTTATAAACCAGTGAGACTTCAACAACAAAAGAAAGAATTTTGCTGGAGATCTGGCCCCACCCCTCAGGCCCCGCCCCTCCTGGTTGTATGCAAATGAGGCCCCGTCTGTAGCCCCGCCCCCGGCCCCTGAGTGGACCTGGGGCACCAGGCCATTTCCCTGCCAACCCCACTTGGCAGCCCAAACCTCCGAGGGCACTGCCCACCTTCCCCCACTGCCTCCTCCTACCCACCAGCCTCTGCGGGCCTGCGGAGGGGCTGCGGATCCCAGACTGCAGGCGTGGGTGGTGTTGGCAGAGCTGGCTCAGTGGGCAGGGATGGGGAGGAGAGTCCCCCAGGGGCTGACTGCTCTTCTGCGTTCCCCCTGCCCCGTCTGTCAGCATCTTGACAGCAGACCCCAGAGGGCAGAGGAGGTGGGCAGGACGTTGGAGCCGGGGTCCTAGGACTGCCTTCTGCGGTGCATCTTGGCAGTGGCACTGGAAAACGGACTCCCTCTGGAGCCGCCCACTGCCTGCTGGGCCTGAGGGGGTGCAGAGCGGACACAGCTGGTGGGAGCAGAGACCCGGTCCAGAAACGCCTGTCTGCCAAGGCCGAGAGAGGGGCTGGGCCTCGGCCTGCAGCCTCCCCGCCGCTCCCCTCCTCCCCATGCCAGGGCCCCCGTGAAGGAGAGTTGGGAGAGAAGCCTGATTCTACCAGAGTCTCTCCCAGGGCCTGTAAGGCTCAGTGTGTATATCCACTGAATGAAAAATCAAAGCCCCAATCACATCAGCCCTCTCACACAAAACTCTCCCAGGGCTCCCCAGGGCTCCTGGGGTCCCCCCCACCCCGACTTTGATGCTGATGCGCCTCTCCAGCTCCTCCTTTCTTCTGAGCTCCAGCCACACTGCTCTTCCCCCTTTCCCACCCCAGGGCCCTTGCATGTGCTGTTCCTGCTCCAGGACCATGCATCCCTCCCTCTTCACCCAGTTAACACCTTGTGCTTCAGCTCGCAGTCCGTTCCCCAGGAAAGCTGTACCTGATCTCTCAGATGGGTCCTCTCGGCTTCCTTTCCTTCCCAGTGCAGAGCTCTGTTTATAATTCCTGTTCCTTCTGGCAATGTTTCCAAACACCCTGGATAATAAGAATCATGTGAAGTACTTTTTAAAAATGCAGATTCCTGGGCCCTTTCCTTGCCCCAGAGTCAAAACCTCCCGGAGAGGGGGCCGGGCTCTGGTTAAGAGCCCCAGGTGAGCCGCTCCATCCCTGTGGGAGGCTGTCTCACGGATGTCTGCGCCCCAGCTCGGCTCTGCGTGCCACAAGGTGGACACCATCTTCTTCTTTATCCTCGCGACCCCACCTCCAGCACGGCGGCTGGCACAGGAGGGGGCTCCAAGCATGGATAACTATCAAATGAGAGGGATTAGTGCTATAGACTAACTTGAATTCAATTCCAAGTGTTTGTCACCCGGGCTACACAAGGCTAGCACAGAAGAATCCCAAAGTGGATTCAGGTGTCCCCAGAAATTGGAGCAGAGAGAGTGCACAGGACATTAATAAAACGCAAACCGGGGTCTGAGATGGTTTGGGAAGGGGCCCCTGCCTGTGCTGTTAACCCCCGAGGAGGGGACAGAAGTGTCCCGGGGACCATCCTGAGGTAGATAAACCCACCCCTCCTCTGGGGAGGCACCTTCCCCCCAACACAGGTGGAGGCAGAAGAAATGTTGACACCCACGGGGAACTGAGAAAACAGAGGACAGGGTAACAACAACAACAAGAATAATAGTAACAGTAGTGAAGACACCCATTTTGGGCATCCTTATAATGCTAGGCCCCATCCTGAGACGGCATCAGTCAGCTGGTGCAACCTACCAGCTGCTTGGGCAGCGATGGCACCCCGATTTCCTGACCCGCACCCCCTTCCTGCCGCTTCCCTCCCCCTCAATTCCCACCAGGTGTTCAGCTCTGAATCGCAACAGCTCCAGCCCTCTTCCTCCCGGCGGGGTCCCGGATTTCCAACAGCGCCCCTCTCCCCGCCGGCCTTTGGATGCACGCACACCTGCCTCTCACACCAGGCTCTTGATTTGGGGTCCGGAAAACATCGCCACTGCCTTGGAGTGGGGGCGTGGGGTGGTGGAGCGGCCCCTCTGTCTGATGCAAGGGTGTAGGGGTGAGGGGAGGAGGGATTGGGGCGCAGCAGAAGAGGGTCCCCCCCCAGCTCTCCCCGCTGCTGGCTTCCCACCCTGCCGCCGGCCCCCACGAGGCCGCCGCTTGCATTTCAGGATTTTGCGCCTGGCAGGACGCCGCCCACGACGTGCGTTTCCGAGGGGGCAGGGAGTGGAAAGAGAGGGCGGAGGAGCGACAGGCTTTCCCAGGGCCCTGCCCAGGCTGGGAGGGACAGTATCTTTGAGATCAAAACCCGGCTGGCCCACGCCCAGGCCTGCGGGGAGTCCCAGCCCCTTGATGGGGAGGGAAGGGATAGGTATGCAAAACAGGGGCGGGTCGCCCTGCAGTCACCGGGCCGCGAGGGGTTACTCTCAGTCCCCACCCCCCAGGGGACAGAGGGACGTGTTTCAGAGCTGGGTGGGCTGCGCTGACACTAAGGGCTTGTCTGCCTGGCGCCCACGCTCGCTGGGAATCGCCGGCGTGGCTGGGCGCCCCGGGGCTGCCACTTACGCCAGTGCCTGTGGCTCTGGGCTCCCAGCCCCCCTTCCCTGCCTGCGTCCCTGGGGGCAGCTCTGACAGTACCCCAAAGGGCAAGGGCCTCCGGGTGGTGACCTTTGGGGCAGGGCAGGGCATGAGAGGCCAGAGGGACCGGAGCCCCTGGACTTTGCCAGGCCTGGTAAACAGCTGCCGAGAGGTAAAAACTCTGACGTCTGCGCCAGCACCCTCCTCCCCTCCCAGAGAGTGTATGTGTTTGCGGGGGGGAGGGGGTTGTGCACAGCCAACCGGGTCACTCGAGGGTGGAGAGTGGTGGACAGGCCGGGACTCGTTGCTGCCTGGGGCTCCCTGGAGCAGACATCCCCCTGAAACCAGGAATTCTCAGCCCACCCTTGAGCCAGGCTCCCAGATCTGCCTGGCCCCTTTCCAATCCTGGGCCCCAGCTTCAGTGAGCGCAGAACGGAAGTGCCCTGGAAGTCCTGGGTCCAGAAGTTGGCAGCAAAGCATTACTTTGGCAAGGAGCACATCTGGGCTGGTGTTCCGTGGGTCCAGAGAGGTGAGCTGTGTTCACAGCCAGGAGGTCACCGTGTCCCTGACCCAGGTGGGGTGGAGAAGCTGGATGGGGGAGGGAGAAGGGTGGGGTGATTGGCATCCTGGATTCTGACTTTGCTCCTGGTCTGTGGATCTTAAGCAGAGCCTGCTCCCTGGGCATGCGACCTGTGCAGTCATGGGGCCCCCGAGTTCAGAAGGGCCCTGCACTTGGCTTAACGAAATTCTTAATAACTTTGAACAAGGGGCCCTGCATTTCCGGTTTGCCCTAGATCCGGAAAATTGTGTAGCTTATCCTGATCTTAAAACTCAGAGAAAAAGTGGTGGCTTTAGAGATTCTATTTAGAGATTGAATTTAGGGGACTCTGTTAGGTGAAGCTTGAAGTGAAAGCTAATTGGAAGTGAGAGTGGGGCAGCTTGTCCCGAAGCTGTACTTGGATAACAACAATAATGAAAACAACGTATTTTTACAGCGTTTACTATGCGCCAGTCACTATTTTAAATGCTTTACATGAATTAATTTAATCCTCATGATGCCTCTATATAGTCAGAACTGTTACTATCCCCATTTTACAGAAGAGGAAACTGAGGCTCAGCTTGGTTAAAAAAAAGTGGCCCAGTCGATTCTTGGGCAGTTTCGCTCCACAGAACTTCACCTGCTGGAGCTCCCATTCGTTTATATTTAAAGTGAGTTTCTTGCAGACAACACGTAGTTAGGACTTATTTTATTAATTCACTCTGACAGTCATTGTTTTTTAATTGGTGTATTTAGACCATTCACATTTAATGTAATGATATAATTGGATTAATGTCTACCATGTTTGTAACTGTATTCAGTGGATTTTTTCTTCCTTTTTTTTAATCCTTCCCTCTTTTTCTGCCTTCTATGTTTTTAATTGAGGCTTTCATAGGATTCCATTTTTCTCCTCTCTTAGCCTAACAATTATGCTTGCTTTAAAAAATTTGTTGGCGATTGCCCTTGAGGTTTCACAGTATACATTTACAACTAATCTAAGTCCACTTTTAAATAACACCAGACTGCTTCACAGAGTTTTCGCAATCTTCCCCCCCGACCACCACATGGCTTTCATCTGTTTCACTCCTCCGTGTGTCACCATCATCCAACATGCCGTTGCAGTTATCAGTCATTTATTACAGTTACTCGTTTCTTGAATCCTCGCAACGACCTTATGAGATGGGGTGGGGGCTGGCCTCATCTCGTTTTACTGGGGCATCTGCAAAGCCACAAATGTTTAACACGTTGCCCAGGTCACAGGCAGTGAGCGGCAGAGCTGAGCTCTGAACCCACCCGTCCTCCCTCCGTGTGGCAAGCCACCTGCTTTTGTTTAGTTGAAACGTTCCTTGTCATCCAACGGAGCAAAGTTTCTAAAGAGACTTTTATTCTTGTTTCCTACGGTATTTTCATTGACTGTTGTTTCGGTCCATGTATTATCATGATGGGGGGCTTCGTAGGGGCCGATGGAGAGAGGCAGGCATCAAGAGAGAATCTGGGTTCTGGCCTCATCAGTTGACTCCTCCCCAGATCACACCCTGCTCCTCTGAAAGCTTAAGAGTGAGCGGGAGGGACTTGCAGGGACGGCCTTGTGGCGTGAGGTGCCAAGGGCTGGAGCATCCTACGTAGAAACACAGGCGATTGCTCCCCGAGATCAACACTCGGGCCTGCGTCGACAAGCCTTTCTGCAGAAGAGCCTGGTCTCTGGATTCTCAGGCTGTTCGCTGGTGGCCCAGGGGTTGCACGTGGGCCTTGGAGGGACGCCAGAAGACAAAGTCTGGGGCCCCTCCCTGCAGGAGCCAGACTTCCTGAGCCAGCTGGGGCAGCACCATTCTCAGGGGCGGCAGGAAGGAGCCACTCTCTGTTTGTAAACAGTGGCCATGCCCTCCTGGCATCCTTCCTTCCTCCCCTTGCCCCGAGCTCTGCCTCCTTCAGCAGGACGAGGAACCTGGCCAAGGGTCCTGGGGCAAGAGTGGGTAGGACAGTCCTTCCCAAGCTCACTGGGCTGATTTTCCAGGCCAGTGGGGCTCCCGAATTCGTGGGGCAGACACAGCCCTAGCTGACCTTTGAGGGAGGAGCCAGGCTAGGACAGAGGGAACCTGAGGACCCCCCCCCCCCCCCAAATGCCTACAGAGCTGGGGTTGTGGAACATCCAGTGACAGGCCAGGAGGGTATGCACTCTGGTAGGCATCTTTTTATCTGACCAGCATCTGTTCTTCCTTCTCTCTCCAGCATCCCAATTTCCCTTTGAGGAGCCACTCTCTCCCCTTTCTCAAGCGACCTCGCCCTTCTGCTCCAGTGGGAGACGGGTCAGTCAGACCTGGCCAGCCAGCGTACTCCATCCCGGCCACCATGGTAGTCCAAGCTGTCCATGAGAGCCAGCCCTGAGGCTTGGGCAGGGACCGCTGAGAAGAGAATTCCTCTATTTGCCGCGCTTCTTGAGCTGGTCAGGTGTCAACTCAGAGCTGCTGGCGGCCAACTTGCCTGCCAACAGAGGGAAAACAGAGCCTAAAGATGATTTTCAAAGTGGCGTTTCAAATTAGTGAGGAAAGAATGAGTTATTCACTAAAAGGGACAATTGGCTACACGTTTAGGGGAAAATTAAGTCAGATCTCTTCCTCATATCACAAACAGAAATAGATTCCAGTCGGATGAAAGAAAAAAGGATTAAAATGTGAAGATAGTGGAAGAAAATGCAGGTTACTACCTATTCATAAATTTGGGAATGGGCAAAATCTTCCTTAGCATGACATGAAATCCAGAAGCCACAAAAAAACTATTTGCAGATTGGCTGCGTAAAAATAGAAAACCAGGGGCCGGCCCTGTGGCATGTTGTGGTTAAGTTCACATGCTCCGCTTCGGTGGCTCGGGGTTTGTGGGTTCAGATCCCAGGCACAGACCTATGCACCGGTCATCTAGCCACGCTCTGGTGGCATCTAACATACAAAATAGGGGAAGATTGGCATAGATGTTAGCTCGGTGACAATCTTCCTCAAGCAAAAAGAGGAAGATTGGCAACAGATGTTAACTCAGGGCCAATCTTCCTCACCAAAAAAAGAAAAAAAAAGAAAGAAGGAAAGAAAAAAAAGAGAAAATCATATAGCCAAAGATACCATAGGAAAAACCTGCATAACCAAAGATACTGTAGAAAGGCTGACGACAACTGGGAGAAGGTGTTTGCAACATTGCAATGGACAGATGTAAATACCCCTAGTTACAAAGCGGTCTGACAATCAATAGGACAAAAAGAAAAGCCACTTAAACCCAAATTGTGCAAAGGACATGAAAGGAAGAATGGTCAGCCAGACCGTTGTTCACCCTTTGAAGCACTGCTCAAAAGGCCACCTCAGGGACGGGATTGGAAATGATGTCAGGCACAGACTGTTGAAGGAGTGGAGAACATCAAGCCTAGAAGGAAACAGATCAGAGCAGCACTGCCCAGTGAAACATCATGCCAGCCACATACGCAATTTTACATTTTCTAATAGCCACTTAAAAAACAGAGCAAAAAGAAACGGATGAAATTGATTTTCCTAATTTTTTTTTGAGGAAGATTAGCCCTGAGCTAACATCCGCTGCCAATCCCCCTCTTTTTGCTGAGGAAGACTGGCCCTGAGCTAATATCCATGCCCATCTTCCTCCACTTTATATGTGGGACACCTGCCACAGCACGGCTTGCCAGATGATGCCATGTCCGCACCCGGGATCGGAACCGGCTAACCCTGGACTGCCAAAGTGGAACGTGGCAGACTTAACCGCTGCGCCACCGGGCCGGCCCCTTCATAATATTTTTTATTTAACCGATATAGTGTCATTTCAACATTAATCAATGTAAAATTATTTATTGGCTTTTGGGGCTACGTCTTGGAAATCTGGTGTGTATTTTTCGACACACCTCAATTCGGGCCAGCCATGTTTTGAGTGCTCGACAGTCATAAATGGTTGCTGGCTCCCATATGGGGCAGAACAGCGTTAGAAGATGAGAGAATGGACCACAGACCTGGGGCCGTGTCCTGGCTTTCTCATTTGCTAGCCGTGTGACCTTTTGGATTTTCCATGTCTTCATTTGAAAAACGGCACCAGAGGGCCGTGTGGGTTTTAAATGGAATCCACATACAGCATTTGGCTCACCAGCTGCCACAGAGTTAAGAGCAGACCAGCTGTTTATTTGCAGTTACTAATTATTACCCAAATAGCTGGTAAGTCTGTAAGCACAGTGGACAAGACAAAGACCAACATGTAAAAACGGCGGGGCGTTAGATTTTAATTCAGCATAAGAAAAATCTCACTTTCCAATGCTGTGGCTGCCGGCCCCACGTGGCTGTGAAGCGCCAGTGTCAATAGTCGGACGGAGAAATGCTGAAGTGTAAAATCCGCATCGGATTTCCAAGCTTCGTGCAAAAAATAGAATATAAAACATCTCGCTAAGTGTTTTCATGCTGATTGCATGCTGAAATGATCACATTTTGGATACATCAGGTTAAAGAAAATATACTATTAAAATTCATTTCACTTCTTTCTTTCTACTTTTTAAAAAAACATGAATGTATTTGCCTTATATTTCTGTTGGAGAGCACTGATGTAGAACTCTGCAGGAATGGGATAGACTGCTTTGTGGAGTAGTGAGTTCCCCATTCTGGGAGTGATTCAAGCTGAGGATGGATGACTGGGAAGTAGGGATGGTGCACGATGACTTCAGAGTTGGGGATTTGTGGGTTTCTTCAGTCCGGGTCTCCTAGCCATGCACGGGCTTCTGGGGCCACAGCTCAGTGCGCGGCTGGAAGGCAGCTGACCGTCTGCCTGGAAGTGGCCTAAAAAGCGGTGCTCACTCCCCGACAGCAGCACTCAGCTCTTCCAAACAGGAGTCCAGCATGACTGGACTGTTGGCTCAGGCGGCAGCTACTGGCCAGAGGAGGACGGGGCCATGCCTGCCTTCTGTGTCCCTGTGGCTTAGACAGCTGCAGGATCAGCTCCGTGAGGTCTCCATTCCCTCCTGCTCCCAAGACGGTGTCTAGAAGGTGGGCCCCCCATCATTCTCTGCTCAGCCCCAGATGCTGGGCAAAGCTCCCACAGGAGGAAGCACTTGGTGCCAGGACGTGTGGAGTAAGTATCTTAGATGCGAAGCCGGGAGCTGCCGTTTCCGCCACCCTGGTCGCCAGACAGCTTCCTCCTGGCAGCCTGTGTCTCATCAAGAAAGCCCGTACCCCGAGAGTGGGCTTGCCTGATGCAAGCCGGGAAACTAAGAACTCGCGTGGATTTTGCTTAATAGCTGAAACCCACAACCAGTGGGATAGTGTGGCCGGGGCCCTGAGCCTGGAGACTCTGTTCCAGCCCTGGAGTTCTCCCGTGACCACAAGACCTTGGGCGAGTCTCCCCACCCTGTCCCCAGGCCTCAGTGTCCTTATTCCTCAAACAAGGGAGGGGGACACCAAGGGCCTTTCCAGTTCAGAAATTCAGGGATCACTCAGCAACATCTGCTCCTCATAGCACCTGTCTGTCGCACCCTATTTCTCATTGGTACGTCTTGTCCATCCCAACTGGATGACGAGGACGATCGTAGTAATGATAAACAGCAGCTGGCATTTGTTGATTTCCGTTTTACGTGCATCCACCTTATTCAGTCCTCCCCACCCCCTCGTGAGATAGGGTCTGTTATTCTCTCCGTTTTACGAAGGCAGAAACGGAGGTCTGTGAGCCCCTCGTGCGAGTCTGTCCTGGCTGCCATGATAAAATCCCACAGATGGGGTGACTTATACAACAGAAATTGATTTTCTCACAGTCCTGGAGGCTGGAAGGCCAAGATCAAGGCCAAGATCCAGGTGTGGGCAGGGTGGGTCTCTTCCGAGGCCTCTCTCCTGGGCTTGTGGATGGCCGCCTTCTCCGTGTCCTCACACGGTCCCCCTCTGAGTCCGTGTCCAGCCTTCCTCTTCCCATAAGGACTCCAGTCCTGTTGGACCAGTCTCACGACCTCGTTTTAACTCCGTCACCTCTTCAAAGAGAAGTCTGATTTCCGTCCTCCGCATCCCTCAAGAATGAGGAGCAGAGCCAGCCCTGATGGCCTAGTGGTTAAAGTTTGGCACACTTCGCTTTGGCGGCCGGGGATTCGGTTCCCGGGCACGGAACCACACCACGCGTCTGTCAGTAGCCATGCTGTGGCAGCAGCTCACGTAGAAGAACTGAAAGGACTTACAACTAGAATACACAACTATGTGCTGGGGTTTTGGGGAGGGAAAAAAAGAGGAAGATTGGCAACAGATCTTGGCTCCGGGCAAATCTTTCCCAGCAAAAAAAAAAAAAAAAAAAGAATGGGGAGTGGTACTCAGGAGAGGTGGGATTTGTTATCTGGCCCACTGACCCCATAAGACATTAACCACAACCCTGCTCAGGACAAGCCTAACACATTATCTTTAGCTTGCAGGAAACCACAAAGAAAGGAAGGAGAAGATACTGAACAAAACCAGTCAAAACAGTTGAAGGCAACGTGGCAGTCTGACTTGACCTGACATAGACCCCACAGCTCATCATATGCTCGTTGTAATGCATTACCATATTACAGAACACACCTACTGGTGCCATGATAGTTTACAATTGCCATGGCAACAGTGGGATATAACCAAATAAGGAAAGAAAAGACGTGGCCCCCTTGCTCCCCAGAAAAACCTGCCCATTTCTCCCAAATAACTATGAACATTCCTCCCTTCCATTACGTAGGCCCCTTATAACAGCTGCTCCATCGCCCCAGGAGCTGAGATGTTGTTCTGTGGACTTTGTTCCTGCTTCTCCATTCTTTGGCCATTGAATAAAGCTTGTGCTGTTGAACGCTCAGCCTTGGTCTCCTTTGAAAGTTATGACACCAAAAAGAGGAAGAACCCCAAGAGGAAGGGCTGGAGACCCTTCCTCAGGTCTCTCCCCATTTGGGGAAGAGTTCAACTGGTAAGACAAGTACAGTCACGTTCTGAGGTCCTGGGGGTTAGGACTTCAACACATGAATTTTGGGGGCCACCATTCAGCTCCTAATGACCCTCAAAGGCCAGGAGAGCCTCTTTCCCCTGTACTCCTCATGGTCTGAACCCACAACAGAGATCCTCAGAGGATCTGTTGAAAATCAAGGTTGGAGGGGATGGGGAAGGGAGATGACTGGGGGGTAGGGGCTGGCAAGTGCGCCCTCAGCGTCCTCCAGGTCCACCCTGACAGTCTGTGTGGGGCTGACAGCCCAGTTGGGTGAAATGACCAAGTGAACAGGAATTTCCCCATCGTCACAGAAGGGTGCTGGCCCTGTTGGAGAGGTCCAGGAAGGCTTCCTGGAGGGGGCACCAGAAGGAGGACAAGAATCTCAGCCAGGTGAGAGGCTGAGGAAGAGCTTTCCAAGCTGAGGGAACAGCAGGTGCAAGCTGGTGGCCTTGGGAGAGGGCATCTTGTGAAGGGGGCTCCAGCATCAAGTTGAAAGCCGGGGGGACGGAAGTGGCAAGAGAAAGGGGGAGGCAGTCCAGGAAGGTCCTGAATGCTAAGGAACATGGACTTCACCTGAGAAGTCCAGGAGCTGTTGAATGATGTCAAGCGAGGGGGTGGAACAAGGCTGTCACCGTGTCCACCGACGTGGTGGGTGGGCTGGCCGCCCGCTGAGCTGTCACTCCCCCCACCCCCACCACCTCTGCCCACTCTCCAGTCCTGGCCACACCTTTAACTCACTCACGGCTCTTTCTTCCCCTTCCTCTGGCAGCCAGGGGCCCCTCTTATCTATTGTTGAACCAGGACCACCTTGAACTGTTCAGCCTCCCCACCACTAGTCTGAGCAATCGCTTTGCAAACACAGCCTATGGGCACAGAGCCTGGGAAGGCTGTGTCCTGATGACACGGAAAGCAGGATGTCATCTCCATCCTTTTTGAGCAGCTGCTACAGCATGGCTACTGACAGACGGGTGCTGTAGGTCTGCACCTGGGAACCAAACCGGGCTCACCGAGGTGGAGTGTGCCAAACTTAACCACTAGGCCACTGGAGCTGGCCCATGTAATGTCCGTCTTTACAAGGCCTGCACTGGCCTTGCTGAGCTCCCCACACTGGTGGGGTGGGTCAGGAGGAAGGGTCTCCTCTGGCTGAGCCTCCAGAGGGAGGCGGAGGGTCCAGAGACTCAGAGTGGGCTAAGTGAAGTGCATCCTGTGACACAGAACATCCCCCCTTCAAGATACTCTGGTAATAATCATAACAACAACAACAACAGAGCGAATGTTTACCACGAACTTACTCCAAGCACACTTTACAAAATTAATTCATTGAATCTTCACAGCAACCCTGTGAGGTAGGAACTACTATTATCTCTGTTTTACAGGTGGGGAAACTGAGGCACAAGAGAGAAGTCACTTACCCAGGATCACTGGTTGAACTGCTCCAATAAAGGAGAAGGAGAGCCTTTTGCTGAGTGTAGACGAGGAAAGCTACCTATGGCTTCGAAATGGTTATACCATCAGCTTTTGGCCAACTGCTTCATAAAAATTAGAGGGTGCAAACTGGCATCTCCAGTTGTTCCAGACAAAGCTTTAAAATTTAGAAATTAGATGCAATGTTTAAATTGAGGGATTTATTTAAAAAACTGGTTCCCTCTTGGAAAATTGGAAGTGTTGCTACCCTGGGCCCACGTTCTCACAAGGCAGCAGCTGTCCAGACAGAACGGCTGCTGGGGTGGGGGGTACATTTACCCCTACTGGCTACACGCCACCTCCGTCCCACACTGGTGGTGGCTGCCTGCCCCGGGGTGAGAGGGGGGCATCGAGTTTGCCCCCCTGCTGGATACACATACATAGAAAGTAGTATTACAAAGTCCTTTAGAAATTGACTTCGACACCTTTATTTTATATACATGGAAACTAAGTTCCAGGGAGACAACCGTCCATGGTCACTTAGCAAATTACACAAAATCTATGCATTTTCGTATGCGAAATGTCATTGCCTCTAAAAACCACTTGGGGAAGCAGTTAAATGCAGATTCCTTGGCCCCGTCCCCAGAGATTCTGATTCAGTAAGTCTTCCCTGAGGTCCAGAATCTATGTTCTAAGAAGCATTTCCTCCTCTGTCCTCCACCACACAGGGCATCCCCTCACTGGTGATCCTTGGACCATACTTGGAGGAACGTTGCTTTAGTTCCTGGGCACTCAGGATAACTGGATGGCACCCTAGCAAACAGCCCCGGACCAGAAGTCCAAAGGCTCATGTTTTATCCTTGGTCCTGAGTGACCATGGACAGATCTGGCTGCAGCTTACTCTACGTAAATATCTTCTAACACCAAGGCCACCCCTGGGGCTCCTCTTCCTAGAGCATCTGGTCCAGGCTCACATACCTGCACATCAGGGCCTTGAAGCTTTAAGGGTTCCTCAGCCTCTCCCCTTCCACACCCTCTCTCCCTGCCCCACCTCCCACCTACAGCCGAAGGTGCCAGGTCTGTGTGGAACCTGTTCCCCTACTTGTCATGCAGGTTTGGATGAAACAGATTTGAGAGGGGGATGGGTTTTAGAGGAAGGAGCCTGGGTACAGCCCACTCCAACCTCTTAGGACACAAAGGGCTTGTGTGTCATCATGTACCAAGGCTTGCAGATAAGCGGTCAGACTTACCAGCCTGTCCCGCTGGCGGCTGGGGCGATCGCATAGACAAGCGTGGAAAGGGAGTTGTCCCACTCACCCCGGGACAGCACACACTATGTTTACAACAAGGAATCAAATCGGGTGTGTGAGTGGAGGGATCCCCGATTGTCAGCTCCCTGAGGGGTGAGGCAGGCCTCTCGCACACACTCTGCTCCCTGGAGCCAAATTAGCCATTGGCATCAAGGTTCCCATGTGTGATCACCATTTGTCACCAGGAGAAAAGCCTCTGTTGGTGAGGACTGCTTGCCTGGGGACAGGACTTGGGCACCAGCTGGGGAGGAGAACTGAAGATGTCACAGGGACACCCTCCTCAGCCCTTCTCTTGTTCTGGCTGGTCTTTATGCTCAGGCATAAACCCCACCACAAATAAATTACCTTGGTTCTGCTCTTCAGTGCTCGCACACCCATGTCATGCCTAATCCTCATCCTTGCAAAAACATCCGGAGAGAGAGACTACAATGAACCCCCTCTGATACAGGCATGCTCGGCATAATGATGTGTTTGTCAATGATGGACCCCATGTAGGACCGCGTATGTAATGGTGGTCCCCTAAGGTTAGTACCATGCAGCCCAGGTGTGCAGTAGGTTAAACCATCTAGGTTTGCGTAAGTCCTGTAGGGGAGGAAGAAATTATCCTCTATCCTTCTAGGTTCTTCTGGCTGATCTAAGAATTAAATTGACATGAGACAGATTAACAGGAGAAAAACAAACAAAAGATTAATAAGATGTACACATGGGAGAAACCCAAGAAAACCAAGTACCTCGCCAAAATGGCTGAAGCCCTCACCTTAAACACCATCCTCAGCTAAAAGCAAAAGAAGATGTCGGGGGTGGGGAGAGTCAGGGACTCAAAGGGAAGGAAGGCAACTCACAGGGAAGGGAAGAGGAGCAAACGTTTGGAAAACAAGTGTTTGGCTGCACAGAAACAGAAGAACACAGAGGGGAGCCCAACAAACAGGCTTCTCCAGGTTCCTCCCCGTCTGCCACCCAGTTCAGGCCATGCTAAGGTTCATGCCGCTTCCTGAGACAGGTTTCTTTATCTGAATTCTTTCAGGCAGCCAAGGGGGAAGTAACAAGGAAAACGTTGTTCCTTAAAAATAATCAGCCTAAAATAATCCTCATGTTAAAGGCGCACTCCTGTGGTGGCAAATTTTGTTCCCCTTTGGTACACTCTGTGATGTTCACACGATGACAAAACTGACTCACGAGGCGTTTCTCAGAAGGCGTCCCCATCATTACGTGATGCAGGACTGCAGATGAGGAAAGGCGGGCTCAGCTCATCAGAGGCCCTACACAGGGTGGCTGCCAGCTTTTGAACTGGGGGAATGAAGACTCTTTTATGTCTCAGTGAGGTTTTCTGAGACTTATTCTCCTCCCCTGACACCCAGCACTGGTCAAACTAACGTGTCCCAGCAGGTTTGGGTAGCTTCAAACCTTAAAGATTAAGACTTAACTGTCCAAGATGGTAGCTGGGCGCCCAATATGGGCGCCACAAGCCCCAGGTGGCACTGAGCTGCTGATATGGGACTGGTGTGAACTGAGATGTGCTCTGATTGTTAAATACACACCAGATTTTGAAGACTTAGTGCCAAAAACAGGATGTAAAATATCTTATTGATATGCTGTAATGATAATATTTGGCATATATTAGGTTAAAGAAAATATATTAAAATTAATATCACCTGTTTCTCCGTTTTTTAACGTGGCTACTAGAAAATGTAAAATATACTCTATGACTCATTTTATTTCTATTGGACAGCGTCTGTCACTTCCTTCCGGGAAGGCCCCTGAGCCGCCTTGTTCCAGCCACCTTTCAAAGAAATGGGTGACTCTTTCTTCGTTTGCCGACAGAGCCCAGGTCAGAAAAATATCCAGTACTCTCCCTTTACCTCGCTTCCTCTCTTTGCTGTTCATAACCATATTAATAAACAAAGGGACCGTACTCACTGCCCCAGGCTGCTGTAACAGGTCTCTACAATCTAGGTGGCTGAAAACAAACAGTTGGTTCTCTCATATTCTGGAGGCCAGGAGTCCAAAATCAGGGTATTGGAGGCCTGGTTCTTTCCTGAGGCTCGGGGGACGTTCTGTTCCTGGTACCTGGTGGTGGCCGGCAGTCCTCGGTGCTCCTTGACTCGCTGCCGAATCTCTCCAGTCTGCTTTCATCATCGCACAGCCTTCCCCGTGTGTCTGTGTGCACATTTCCCTTTTCTTACAAGGATGCCAATCATTGGATTAGGACCCACCTTAGTCCAGTGTGACCTCATCTTGATTACTAACTAATTGCATCTCAAAGATCTGATTGCCTCTGCCGCCGTGTTCACCAAAAGCAAAGACGGTGCCCCAGTTGACTGCCCCCCATTCTCACGGAGTTCTTACGTGGCTGCCTCTGATTTAGGATCTGAGCTCGGATCCTGGATGCAAGGGGGCTGTGAAATTGAGTCCTGACTTCTCCATCAGTGAGTATGGGTCCCTACCGTGGGCATTTCCCTAGAGATGGAAAGGCTATTCGAAGACGATGGGCAAGCACGAATATGAGAAATGCCCCCCAATACTCCACTTTACAGATGAGAAAACAGAGGAACAGGGAGATTGAGTGACTTTCCCGAGGCAACACAGCTAGAAATGGCGGAGGTTAGATGCAAATCTAAGCCATCTGGCTGCAGAGCTGAGATCTCCCATGGATGGGAAGGGTTTGGACGGGTGGAGATGGGAGGTGGGAGAGGTCATGTCAGGTGGAGAGACCTATGTGATCAAAGGCCCAGAAAGAAGGGGCGGCTCCTTGGAGGAGGGCCCAGGGTTCCTCATATCCTGCCAAAGGAAAGGGCAGGAGGGAGGGGCTGGGAGCCTGGGCCGAGAGCTCCAGAGGACCCACGGACCTCAGCGGCCTGACACCCATCTAGTACTTGATGCCAGGGCCCAGTGTGGCCATGTGCCTGGGTTGGGGTCTCCAACACAGAGGACTGTGAAAGGGGCTGGGGGCTCCATGTGTGGCCTGCTCCCATCGCTCAGCCCCGTGTCCCCCGGCCAGACCCAGCAGGCCTCTCCGAGCTGGATGTTCTCCGAGTCAGGTTGACATTGACGGCAAACAGACATTCCAAACCTGGAGGAATGGGAACAATGTGCCACCATGGGCTGAGGGCTGGGGAGGGGACACTGGGCTGGGCGGGGTTCCATCCAGCCCCAGGGTCAGCTTGCGTGTGGCCTCAGCAAATATTCCAAGTGCCTACTGTGTGCAAGATGTGGCGGGGAGGCATTCCTAAGCTCCCTGCCCAGAAACCCCCGCAGCCAGCCATCAGGGTGCAGGCTCAGCCCCCTCTTGAAGGAGTGAGGAGAGTTTCGTCCTCGCCTCTCTGGCTCCTTGAGTGCTTGGGGAGGGGCAGGGTGGAGCAATCTGAGCTGCCATCTCCGTGAACATGGGCCAGGACGGTATTGCCACCCCACCCCTGTCAGCAGGCCTGATGCCTGGGGACTGAGGCCAGCTGTCCCCAGGCTGGGCCCCGAGCGGCAAGGTCCTCCAAGCCTGCTTTCATACCATTAGTACAAATTCCTCTTGGACTGGAATCTGAGCCAGAAGGATAAGACAAACCTCTTGAGAGAAGTTTAAGGACTTCAGGCCAAAGTGGCATGGTGGTGACAAGCGCAGAGTAAGGCATAACAGCTCCCTCCCCTGAAGAAGGCCCCCTGAATCGTGGGAGGGCCCAGGAGATAGATTCTCGGCTAGGGGAGTCACCCCCCCCCCCCCCCCCCCCCCCCGGCCCGTGTCTGCAGCTTCTCCTAATTCCCACCCCTGGCTCTTGTCTTTTGGGGACACACATTGTGGGCACCAGGGCACCCCTCGCAGGTCCCCCATCAATCTGATACCCAGTCTCTGGGGGGGTATGTGGGGCCCTGTAGCAGCTGACACCCACCCACCCACCCATCCCATCGTCGGTGTCTCCAGACAAAGTGTGGTCCACTCAGTGTGGTCTGCAAACTGCTGCCCGTCCACGAAGAGCTGAGCACAAGCTGGAGAGTAAGGGTCTAGAAAGCTCGGTAGCAGTCAGCCATCGCTGCGACGTGCAGGCACCCAACGGTCTTATTGTAGGTTATGAAAGTGTTGGTTCAGGATGAACTGGCAATCAAGAGCCAGCCAACAAACTGGTCCTTCACCGCAGGTGGTTTGACAAGCTGGGGGCTCAGCCACGGAATTGCAGGGCAGGTAAGTTTCCCCGGCATCTGTCAGGGCCACCAGCCTCGCTCTCCTTCCCTTTGTCCCTCTCAGCTCAGATCCCGGGGAGCATCAGGGACCTGCCAGAGCTTCCCCGAGGGTCAGAGAGTGGGCACGGCTCGGCTGAAGTCTGGGGGACCCGGGCATCCGTCATCTGAGCCCCGGGGCGGGATGCCGAGGGGGCCCTCTTTACCAGCTGCCCCTCCCCTCCCTCTGGAGCATGGGGCTCTCCCTGTGGCTCTGTCATTCACTGCGTTAGGCACCACATTGATAAGGCTTGTGCCCTCGTGGAGCAGATGTGGCACAGACATTCTCACAGCTGGGGAGGTATTGGCATCGCAGATGGTGAACCTACCGTAGATGAACCGGAAGGGTTCACGTGGAAATAAAACAGGACGGTGTGATGGGGAGCGATGGGGTGGGCTTGGCGGGTGCAGTAGCTTCCATGGGGGCAACATGCCACCCATGGGAAAGGGTGGTGGGATTGTAGGCAACAGGGCACAGGGAGTCATCCTAGAAACCCTCCAGGACAGAAAGGAGGAGGATGAAGAGGAGAAGAGAAAGGTGAAGAAACCATGGTGCAGGGGGCTCTGCCCCACCCAAGGTCAAGGTCAAGGTCGGCCCGGCCTCTCTGCATGCTCACACTTGGAGGGCCAGCGCCTCTGTGAGGAGAGCAGTGGGCAGGAAGAGGGCGTCCCCTCCGACCCGCTCCCACGCTCAGGTGCAGGAGGGGGCGACGGCCTGCCCGCAGGACTCACGTTCCCGGGCCCCCAGATCTCGCCCCTGGCGTGCAGCGGGGTCCGTGGAGTGATACTGGTCTGTCTTGGGTGTCCCAAACTCCTGCCCTCACCATCCCCTCCTGTATGCAGATCGTGGCATTCATGGACTCCTTCTCCGTGCCACGTGCCACATGCATTCTGAGATGCTCTGAAACGGGGAGGGGCCCAGCGGTGCGCCCTGCCCAGCTGTTCTCGCCCGTCCCCTCGGCTGCTCTGCCTGCCTGGCCTCTTTGCCAACCGGCCTCCAACCTCGTGCTCACGCTCTCTTCCTGGCATCCCCCTCCTTTCCCGGTGCTCTGGGGGAGCCTGGATTCGAGGGCTGAGGGTCAGGGCTTCGCAGCTGCGTCCTGAGCTACAGCAAGTGTACTGGTTTCCTACGGCTGCGTAACAAGCCCCCAAGCTCTGAAGCAGAAAACAGCACGCATTTATCGGCTCCTGGTTCTATAGGCCTGAAGTCCAGGCCCGGAGGGGCTGGGTTCTCCACACTGGGGCTCACGAGGCTAGAATCGGGGTGTCAGCTTTTATCTGGAAGTTCTGGAGGAGAATCTGCTTCCAGCCTCACTTTGGTTGTTGGCAGAACTCGGTTCTTTGTGGTTGTGGTCCAAGGTCCCCATGCCCTTGTGGCTGTCAGGGGGGCCACCCTCTGTTCCTAGAGACCACAACATTCCTTCTCACAGGCCCCATTTTCAAAGCTCGCAACCACACAGTGAGTCCTTCTCAGTGCTCACTCGTGTCTCTGATTTGCTCTTCTGCCACCAGCCAGAGAGAACTCTGCTTTTTTTTTTCTTTTTTGGTGAGGAAGATTGGCCCTGAGCTAACATCTGCACCAATCTTCCTCAATTTTGTATGTGGGATGTTGCCACAGCCCAGCTTGATGAGTGGCGTGTAGGTCCACACCCGGGATCTGAACCCGAGAACCCCAGGCCACCGAAGCAGAACAAGCGAACTTCACTACGCCACCGGCCGGCCCCCAAAACTCCCTGCTTTTGAAGGGCTCATGTGATGAGACCAGGCCCACCTGGACAACCTCCCTTTTGATGAACTCACTCAGTCGATAAATCCTTTTTGCCGTGGAAGGTAACGGAACCCTGGGAGTGACAGCTCATCATAGTCACAGGTTCCCCCACACCTAGATGGGGGGATTAGACAAGGGCAAGCGTCACCGGGGACCATCTGCCCACCTCGGCAAGCTGGCCCTGAAGTGCCCCACGGACCTCAGCTGAGACCTCTCTGGTCGGGGGACGCTGTGCCAGCCTGGGAATCCGGGGTCTCAGCTTTCAGCTCTGCCTTTGCCACCAGCTGGCTGCATGACCTTGGGCCAGTTCCCTCTCTCTGGGCCTCAGTGTCCCTATCTGTACATCTGGGAGATTGGACTCTCAGAGGCTCTCCACCCTGACTGCCCTTTGGAGTCACCTGGGGCAACTTTTAAAAAATACAGCGCCTGCACCCCGTCCTCAGCGGTCCTGGCCCCGGCCCAGACATGGGTTTATTTAAAAACCTGCCCAGGAGATTGAGATGAGTATTCAGGGCTGAGAAGCACAGAACTGGAAACTTCCTAGAGCCGAGGTTCTCAACCCTGGCTGCACAGAAGGATCTCCCGGGAGACTGTTTTAATGACCGGTGCCCCGGCCCCACCCCTGAGCCTCACCGAGTCGGTCCGCGGCGAGGTCATGGCAGCAGCATCTTTTAAAATCTCCCCAGGGGTTGCCAACGTGCAGTCAGGCGATCATAATTCCCAACATCCTGTTCTCGCCTCTCTTACACGGGGTGGGGTGGGGTGGGGTGGGGGCAAGAAAATTCCAGATGGAAGGAGGAGGCAGGGCCAGGGAGGAAAGCCTGCCTTCTGGGTCCGCCCCGGAGACCCCTCCGTGGGAGTCTGTCATCCTCCAGAGCAGGTCCCTGATTGCTCAGCACAACGTCCCCAAAATGACATTAAACCAAAACTCCCAGAAGCCTCCTGGGGCAGGGGGGAGCCGGTGCCGGACTGAATGAGACCTCCGCAGGCCCAGAAGGCCTCCGATTTCTCGGCTCTGGAAACGGGTCCCAGCCCGATATTCAGCATGGCCACTGCCTCACTCAGCACCATTTCCTTCCAAACAAAGGGCTTTCCCTGCGGAGAGGGTATCAGAGTGCAGCCCAGGGTAGGTGGGCCGGATTTCTGCCCCGGGCCCTCCCAGGGGGTGGGAAGGGCCGGAGGATGGGGGCCTGGCTGACCACGGGCTGATCCTGGCCGAGAGCACCAGGCAGGGCTGCTTCGACTCTCGCTGTCCACCCCGGCATGCGGCACCCGGCACGGAGCGAGTTCTCCTCTTTCCCGCTTGGAATAACGTAGCTTTGCAGACAAGGAGCAGCCTGCTGGCCAGTGAGCCGCGAGCTTCCACTGAGGTCACCCAACTGCCTGCCTGAATGCTCTGCAAGGACAAGGACGGGTGTCTCCATTCTCACCATTTCTCAAGAGCTTCCCAGCTGGTCCTTCGCCGTCCAGTCTTGTCCCCTTCAATTTAGTTTCCTCACAGCAGCCGGAGTGACCTTTGGAAAACATGAGTTGGTTCCATCACTCTGCTGCTTAATCTGTTCACGGGCTTCCTATAGCCCTGAAGATGAAATTCAAACTCCCACCACAGCCTCTGAGAGCTGCTTAACGTGGCCCCCGCCTGCCTCTCTGATTCCTCCTCTCCCTCTTGCTCACCGTGGTCCTCCTTGTCCTCAAACACACTCAGCTCCTTCCTACCCCAGGGCCTTGGCACTGGCTGTTTATTCCCACTACATGAAATACTCTCCCCGTGGCTGGCCATCTTCTGTTCCACCTGTCACCCTCCCGAGAGACCTTCCCAGATCCCCCTGCCTAAAACAGCGCCCCCAGCGCTGTCTCTGCCACTCCGGTTTGTTTCTTCCCAACACATCACTATTAAAAGTGTCTCGTTTATTGATGTGGGTTTTTTTCTCTATGGTCTATCTCTAGGCCTGGACAGTAAACTCCTCGAGGGCGGGGACGTTGCTGGCCTGTTGGCTGTGAGTTCCTGGGCCTGGCAAATGCTCAGGAAGCGTTGGCTGAATGAATGAAAAAAAAAATATCGACAAAGAGTTACAGAGTACGTAGTGTGCAAGGAACTGTAGGTGTTCAGAAACGCATACGTTGCCATCCCAAACGGAACACACGCCAAGGATTGTTCTAAGTATTTTAAATATACGAACTCACTTAATCTTCCAACAACCCTGTGAGGCAGGTGGCAGTAGTAGTATTCACATTTTACAGAGGAGAAAACGAAGGCACAGAGAGGTTAAGTGACCTGGTCAATGTCACACAGCTGGTCAAGCCCAGGCATAGCCAGCTCCCCATGCTGCACCATCTGTTGGGAAACATGAGGGGTGATGCAAACCGCTCAGCTAGGGGGGTTGCACAAGGCAGAGAAAAGTCATTTCATTCTGTGCTGGCCGCCCCCACAGGGGCATAACAGGGCTGCAGAGGGCAGGGGCCCGGGAACCGGGGATTCCCTCATGAACCCTAAAAGGCAGCTGCCGAATCCCACAGTGAGGTAAATTGGAAACCACACTGCCTCCTGCCCCCCCAGACTCAGTTTCCCCATTTCCAAAGTTCACAGGGCATGGGACGGTCTGGGCATTTCTCCCTAGGTGACAAGTGAGTGCCACCAACCGATGTCACTCAAACCCTGGGGAAGGGGGCCAGGGAGACGACAGCACGTGGGGCTCAGACAGCAGGGACAGGCCTGAGGACGTAGGTCAGCACTGGAGGCGGCGTGGGGCGGAGTGCCACCCGCGGTTTTGCTTGCACAGCGTCCAGGCTCCCCCACCCCCAGCCAGCAGCAGGCCACTCTCCTTTGGGTCCTGTCCCCCGCCATCTCATGCAGAACCGGGGTGGGGGGTGCTGTCCAACAGGGTGTTCTGCCTTCCCCTGGCCCCGGGGTGGGTACATGACCCAAATGAAGCCAATCCAATCACGTCTCCAAACCTGAGTCCCAGCTCCTGAAGACAGGAGGGAAGGAGGAAGGTGATGCCCACTTCTGGACTCTTCCCAGGGCGTGCAGTGCCCTGTAGCCCCCGTGGCTGGGGATCCCCAGGCTGCACTCACGACCCTCAGAAATCCCTGCCTCCCCCTCCGACCTCCCTCCCCACCACGTTCCCCATCACTGATCTTTTTTTACTCCTCATGCAGGGCAAACTCCTTCTCACCCCAGGGCATTTGCACATGCGGTTCCCTCCACTGGGAACATTCAGTTCCAGCCCTTCCTTCTCATGGTTGACTCCTTCTTGTCACTTCAGCCTCTGTCAAAGGTGCCCTCAGAGAGGCCTTCCGAGATCCCCCTGCTGAACCCCTGCCCCACCCCCCATCAGCGTCTACCATAACCTCCGGTCGTATTTTCTTATGACACGCATCATTGACAGCTCAGGTTACTTTGCTGACTCATGTGTTGGCTTATTTCTTTCTGCCTCCCCTCACTTGACATAAGCCCCACAAGAGCCCTTCTCTGAGCATCTTGCCTCCCCCTGTCTCCCTGGGCGCTGCAGAGCCCTAGCACTTGGTTGGGGCTCAATAAATAATGTTTGAATGAATGAATGAATAAATGAATGAATGAATGAGACAATGGATTAGTAACCCCAGGGAACCCTTGTGGGGAATACTTCAAAGAGTTAGACAGGAGGGACTCCGTCCTAGTCTCAAATGGGAAACCGGGCCAGTGAGAGAACGGGAGGCCACAGCAGAGCTTGCTCCACCTGGTCTCCCCTCCCCGCGGGGGCGGAATTGCTCCAACCCCGGCCAACTCGCCTACTCTGGCTTTGGGGTCACTTCCCACCACTGGGAGCCAAGCCACCCCAGGGGCAGGGACTCCCTGCCCGTAAGCCTCACTTTCTCCTCTCCCCACCCTTCCAGGAAGGAGTCTTTGCCTCTCTTCCTTGTGAGAAGCACAAAGCACTGCCACGTGTGGACAAGGAGCCCGCGAACACCTGGAGCAGTGGCACCTGGCGGGTGGGAGGGTGGGCGGAGCCCTGGGGCCGAGGGCGGGCGGTAGACGAGCCGGGTCCTGCATGCGCGCCGGTGCAAACGCATCCGGCTGGTCCGTGGGTGGTGTGGTCCGACTGGTTGGGTGAGTAGAGGGTGTGGGCTGGCGAGGGTGACAGCCAGTGAGGGGTGGCACCTCGAGATGGGGAAGAACTCTAGGGAGACACCTGGGCTCAGCACTGACTATGGGTTGGAGACTGTCAACTCAGGAGGCCCAAAGATTACCTAGCATCCGTCCAGGAGCCAGCAACGTGCTGGGCCCCGCTGAGATGAGTCTCACCTCGTGGTGGGGGGCAAGGAGGAAGCAATCTGGGGCGGGAATGGAGTGGCCAGGGGCACAGTGACTGGGTCAAGATAAGTGGAGGAAGGAGGGGGCAGTGAGGAGAGAAGCCTGGGTGAGGGGGCAGGAAAAGGGCAGGTGTGGTCGTTAAGAGTTTGGAGCCACGCAGATCTCTGAGTCCTGGCTCTGCCACCTACTTAACGTGTCTGTGTCTTGGTTTCCTCATCTGTAAAATAGGCATCCTCGTTCCTACTTCCTGTGTTGTTGTGCGGATAAGAAAAGAGCTTGGGGATTAGTATGTGCTCAATAAAAGTAGCATAAGGAGGAGGCACCTAGAGGGGAAATACCGAGGACAGTCTTGCTTCCAGTAACTCCTGCTTCTTTTTGTCCTAAGTTTCGCTTTCCTTGCCTAGGAAATGCAGGAATGGGCCCCACCCCTCTGCAGCTTCCAGTTCTACATTCTATCCTGTCACTTTGGTTGATAATGGCTCTAGCTAAAGTGTTAATGGCTGATTGTAGCTAATGAGATAATGACCTATAACGGCTTAATGGGGTTCCCCATCTAGAATGTTTACATTTGAATCAGTGACAACTTGAGAAGCCAAAGGAACGTTCTCTGCAGGGCCCCTGGTGAGGATGAGGGGAAAGGGGGTGCAGATTGGGGCTCATGGGGCCTTCCCAGGCCCTCCTGTGTCTCCTGAGGGCACTTACATCCAGCCGTGGGTGTACTAGGTGGGCAGGCACTGGACACCACTGGAAAGAGGAAAGACAGGAGACAGGAGAGCTGCCTGGAATGTTTCCTTGGGGATCCTGTGACTGCCTCTAGGGGGGCCACAGAGGGACAGGAGCAACAGACGTGCCGGCAAAGGTCTGGGGGCTGCACGTGGGAGGGGGCCCGGAGATTCACTCTCTCTCCCTCTGTGTCATTGTTCTTGATCACCTGGATTTATTCTAGAACAAGTTTTCCTGAATTCCGTCATCTCAGTACCACCTTCCTCATCACAGCGGCCTGGGGGCCGAATTTGACCCGAGTCTGCTTTTGCAAATAAAGTTTTATTGGGACACAGCCACGCCCATTCATTTACGATTGACTTCAGAGCTGGGTAGCTGAGACCCTACGCCCTCAAGGCCGAAAATATTTACTATCTGATTGTTTAGAGAAAAAGTCTATTGACTTTTGATTTTGCTTCATTAAAGAAAATCAACCTGTGTTTTTGTCGTAAATAAACTTATTTTAAAACGAAACATCACCGCTGTGAATTGAAACCCAGGCTCCCCAGCTGTGAGTGGAAGGGCACTGGAAAAACAAACAGAATGAATGCAAAGCAGCGATTTTCAGTTCAACCTAGATGCTCTTGTCTGACCAAACTTCTGAGTTGGGGCCTGAGCGCTCTTTCTTTAGAAGGGATATCATTCTTTCCTTCACTGAACAGATGATTGTTGAACACCTACTGTGTGCCGTGCATCATAATGACTGTTGCCCTTGGGGGACCTACTGGGTGCCCAGTGCTGTTCTAAGCCTTTCATGTGTGCCCATTTGCTAAACTCCCTCTAAAGCTGCATGGTGGGTACCACCACCCTCTTTTATCAGATGGGCAAACTGAGGCACAGAGAGGTTGAGAAATTTGCAAAAGTTCCACCACTAGAGAGGTTGCTATGGGCTGAATTGTGTCCCCCAAATGTATACGTTAAAATCCTAACCCCTAGCATCTCAGAATGTGACTGTATTTGGAGATGGGGTCTTTAGAGATTTAATGAAGTCAAAATGAAGTCATTGGGGTGGGCCTAATCCAGTCACTGGTGTCTTATAAGAAGAGCAGATTAGGACACAGAGGGAAGATGACGTGAAGACATAGCAGGGTGACGGCTGTCTACAAGCCAAGGAGAGAGGCCTCGGAAGAAACCCACCCTGCCAACACCTTGATCTTGGCCTTCCAGCCTCCAGACCTGTGAGACGGCCGATTTCCATCGTTTAAGCCGCCAGTCTGTGACTTTGTCACGGCGGCCCAGGCCAACCAAGGCAGAAGTGCAGAGTCTGGATGCGGATCCAGGCAGCCTGGGGTTCCTGTCGTTAGCCACCAAGCACCACCCACGGGTGCCGAAGCATCCTAGCACTCAGCTGGGGCTTTCTCCTTGTGGTCGTCAGAGAGACTGAGCAGGACTCGGAAGAAGAGCATCCTTATTCTGTAATTTAATGTTATTAATTCCATGCCCGTGTGTCGCCCAAAACCACCACCTGGACTGCCAGAGTATGTCTCTCATGTTGGGAAATATAAATTTGACTAGTTAGGGAGCCAATCAGGGGGTCAGCAGTTAAGTTTTCCGCCGTGGCAGCCCAGGGTTCGCCAGTTTGGATCCCGGGTGTGGACCTACGCACTGCTTGGCGAGCCATGCTGTGGCAGGCGTCCTACATATAAAGTAGAGGAAGATGGGCACAGATGTTAGCTCAGGGCCAGTCTTCCTCAGCAAAAAAAAAGAGGCTGGGCAGTGGATGTTAGCTCAGGGCTAATCTTCGTCAAAAAAAGAAAAAAATCTGACCAGGTAGGACCAGCCTGCGTCTGTGACAAGCCATGGGCCCATGATGCCCAGTGGTCGGCTCTCCAGCCCTTAGTGTGGCAGCTGAGCATCTCCAGATTCCCTGGGCCAGCACGGGCTCTACCGATCAGCTTGGACTTGACCGCCACAAGCCACCTTCTGGGATCTCAACCTGTGGACTGACCCCTCTGTGACCTCATGGTGGAGGGTGAGGCTTGTCAGTTGAATGTGCTTGTGTGCCTTCTGGGGATCGTGTTCAAAGGCAGATTCTGACTCAGCAGGTCTGGGTGGGGCCTGAGACGCTGCATTTCTAATAAGCTCCCAGGGGATGCTGGTGCTGCTGGCAGGCGGCAAGGGTGACTTGGGCGCTGGGGGTCATGTGAAGACTGACGGTGGCTGTGGGGCCCTGCCATGTGTGGGAACCCGGCGGTCAGAGAGGTGGCTAGTAACCCTGGGAGCAGAAGGTTTAGAGGCCATTTCAGGAAAAAACAAAACAAAACATCTCCTTCCATAATCTTTAGCCAAAGGCTCATTTGCCAGCTTTCTGGCCCCCAAATCTGGGGTCTGCCATGAAGGAGAACCTAGAGTAACTGTTTCCAACCCATAGGACCGGTACCTAACAGACTTTTATAATCCTGGAGGAGTGGGGAGGCCTGGGGAACCTCGACGCAGGTTCCTCAGTGCCATGCTGAAATGGGGTGAGCTGAGGGGACCCCCCAGGCTGCACAGGGACGGGGTGAACCACCCCTGGTGAGTGGTCAGCGCCTTCTTCTCTGGGGATCTCACACCCTGAGCTCTGATAATCCAGGTTCCAATCACTGCGTGATCCTGGACGAGACTTGGGCATCCATTCTAGAACCTTCTGACTCCCTCTTCAAGGATCACCCACCTTCCAAGCTTAAAAGACACACCTCTTGAGAGAGGCCTTCCACCTTGGATCCCCGTGACTGTTCTGTCGGCTCCAACTTCCTTTCCAAGCCTGTTGTTTGTCTCACAACTTTTTAAATATTGTGATCACTGACAGTTTCACTCCCTTAATAGCAGTTGCCACAACTCGTAAGTATATGTTTGTTTCTTGACTTATTTATCTCAGGGCTCCTCCACCAAACTGCACCCTCCCCAGGGCCGGGGAACATGTCATTTTCATTCATCTGTATTTCATTTGTCAACCAGCACCTGCTATGGAGCCTGGCCCCTGGGACGCCCTCCATAAATAGTTGTTGGATGAAGAAACGACTCTTCTTCTAGACTTTAACATGCACGGAATTCACCTGGAGATTTTGTTAAAATGCAGACGCTGATTTACTAAGTCTGGGAGGGGCCTGAGAGTCCGTATTTTTCACAGGTTCCCAGGGGATGTGGATGCTGCTGGTCCATGGACCACGCCTTCAGAAGCAGTGGCCTGGGTAGTCTGTCCTTTTCAGCCACCCATCCCACCACCCACTGTCCCCTTTCTCATTGCTCCATGCCTGAGGAGAGGTTTTAAGCATTTCAGAAGTGAGGAAGGGGCTGCTGAAACCCAAGAAAGGATTAATAAAGAAGTCGGAGAAGTTGTAAGGAGCACGGAATGAATGAAGTTGCAGGCGCTTACCTGAGTAGAACACGCCAGGCATTCAGAGGTATCCCAAATGACCCACTTTGTCTAGACCCAGGGGGCTGAACAAAGATGGTCCCACCCTGCCAGCCCAGGGTCTCTTCCACAAGGAGGCGGGCTGTCCCAGGCCTGGAAAAGTTAACCCTCGCTTTCCCAGTGTGTCTCCCTTCTCGAGGCCAAGTTCACCACGCAAGCTTGGCCTTGCTCTTCTGGGGGTGGGTGCTCCACACTGCCGCAGTGATGACCTCTGTCCCCACCCCACCCGAGCACACACAGAGCCCTCTCTGGCAGCAGAGAGATGCAGCTACAGAACCTGGTAGTGAATTGAGCTGATGACGGTCTCCTGGGGCCCACGATCAGCCAAGAAAACCCTTCTCCATAGGATGTCAACTCACCACATGCCAAGGGTGTCTGGAAATCCAATGTTAATTTGATGCTCAATGACTATGACCACGTTTGGTTAAAGGACCAGTGCACCTTTTTTTCAAAATGTGGTCCATACACCAGCGGGTGGGGGAAGAGCTCGTTAAATATGCAGATTCCCGGGCTCCACTCAAACTTGCCGTTCCAGCACCTCTGGAAGTAGGGCCTGGGAATGTGCAAGCTTAATAGGTCCCCTGGTTGATTCATCTGTGCTGCTACTTTTCAGAATCTCTGGGCTCACATATTTACTTCCTCCTCCGTCTACGTAGTTTTGATTTCCTTTTGTGTCAGGTCTATTGTGTGCGTGTCTTTGATCATAAGCTGCCTTAAATCCCTTTGAAAGCCCGAGATCAGAGTAAACAGATGAGGGGTCATACGTGACTAGGTCTCCTGGGGAACCACGTTGACCCTTCGATGCTCTTCGTGCCAGCAAGTCCACTATCAAAGGGACCTCACACCGAAGCTGCCCAGTGAGCACGTCTGTGTCACCTGAATGGAGCCCACTGGTCCCTGAGTCCAGCCCATCCTCAGCCCTTTAGGAAACATCTGTGCCCTCGGACTTTCTGCTGGACCAAGCTAAGTCCTTCATTCTTGGCTCAAGAGAAGTGCCCATGACAGGTGACCCCCAGACTCTTCACACCTCAATAATTTTTAATATTTTCTTTATATATCTCTCTGCAGGAACTTTGGGGTCTCCTTTGGGTTATTCTTCTCCCAGACCCAGTGTCCTTCTAAAATGTGAGTGGAATCTTGGATCCCAAGTTGCTATCATTTCTCACCTCCTAATTTCTCTGCCTGAGCCCACTCTCGCCCTCCCCTACCTTCTCCACACAGCGGTCCATACAACCAGGTCGCTACGGACTTAAATCCTTCAATAGGGCTCCACTGCTCCCAGAATGAAGCCCCAGCCTTACTTCGCCCACTCCCCAACCTCATCCTTGCTCTCTCCTTTCTAGCTGCACTGACTTCTTTCAGACCCTCCTGCCCACCACATTCCCACCCACAAGGCCTTTGAACGTGCTGCTTCCTCCACCTGGGACCCTGTTCCTTCCCTTTTGCCTGGCCAACTCCTAGTTATCCTTCCAGTCTTGGGCCTAGGCTCCAGCACCGCTTCCTCGGGGAAGCCCTCCCTGATGTCTCTGTCCAGGTCAAATTCCCTTCCCGTAGCCTCCTCTTCCTTCACAGCACACTCGTCATGCTGGTGGAGCTGAGTGATCGCTCAGCTCGTTAATTCATTCCAGTGGGGTGACCGTGCGCCCCAGTTTCCCTGGGGCAGCTCATATGTATGATTGTTGTCCCACTGCAATTATTAATAGAACCCCTTACACTCTCTGAAGTGTCCTACTTTGGATGATGAATTATACAGCTACCTCAGTGATGGTCCACGCTGCCAGACTGCAAACTCCATGAGGGCCCGAGCTGTGTTGGTTTCTGCCCATCCTTGTCTTCCCAGCACCTGGCTCCAGGGAACCAGGCAGAGCCTGCCCGGCTGTGTGTGACCTGCCTGGAAAGCGAGGGCGCATCGCTTCCACCATATTCTATTGGTCAACCAGACACCAGTCGAGGAGCCCAAAGCTCTTAATGGGCTCAGTGTCAAAGAATTCGCAGACATGTTTTAAGACCGCCATGCATCCCCAAGGGCTTGCATTTCATTCATTAACTCACTCATCAAATAGTTACTGATTCCAGTGTTCCCAGCTGAGTAAGGGGGTGAAATCCAGCCTGCAGACTGTTCACCAAGCCATAGCCCTACCTTGGGGTCGTGTCCACCTGGAGAAGGGACATTTTTTTCCTTTGCACAAAAGTGCCGTCTTTATGCAAGCTGTGTGAACTGAGAGGGCAACTTTTTCTGAATCATCGGTTGGGAAAGGGCACCTTTTTCTAATTTTCACGAAGTCACCATAAAGACTAGCAGAATTCCTGGTTGATCACTCACTATGTGTCAGGCATCAGTGGAAAAGCCACGAGCAAGATGGATACAGCTTCTGCTTTCAGGGAGCCTGCGTTCTATTGGGGAACAAAGGCGATCAGGAGGAAAGTACATAAATACAAATACGAATATATAATTGCATATTGTAAACAGTGTGATGGGGAAAGACCCCTCTACGGAGAACCGGCCTGTGCTGGTTGCTGGAGGCCGCACCTGCCTTAGCCAGGCCCACCACAGCTCAGGGGACGTCATGCAAGGGAGGAATGAACAAGAACAAACAGAAACACGCTGTGTCCAGAAGGATTTTTTTTTTTTTTTTTGAGGAAGATTAGCCCTGAGCTAACTACTGCCAGTCCTCCTCTTTTTTGCTGAGGAAGACTGGCCCTGAGCTAACATCCATCCCCATCTTCCTCTACTTTATATGTGGGATGCCCACCACAGCATGGCTTGCCAAGTGGTGCCATGTCTGCACCTGGGATCTGAACTGGCGAACCCTGGGCCACCGAAGCAGAATGTGCCCACTTAACCGCTGCACCACTGGGCCGGCCCTCCAGAAGGATTTTAATCCCACCTAAGGAGGGAATTCCAAACTGTTCAGGTTTAAGGACTTTAAGATCAAGAGTTGCCTTCTCCCAAATGGTTCAGGTACCTTCCTGCCCAGAAGCACAGGAATGGACGAGAAATCCAGGTCTCCTCTTGTCCTGACATTCTTTGAATTTTGAACTGCAAGGCCATGAGTGTGGTGTGTGTGTGTGTCTGTGTGTCTTCCACAGGGAGCAGAAGACACTTTCACTGCCCATACCCGAGATTCTTCTGGATTTGTGAGTCTGGCCTGAGCCCCGAGGCTGGGGTTGCCTGGTGGGGCCAAGGGTCATCCCGCTTAGGGGGATGTTTCCACGGACTTACAGCCTAAGAGACAACCTACCTACACAAAGATATCCAGGAATCTTGCAAAGAAAATCAAAGCAGAACACGCAACAGTGTTAACCGGGATAATGAGTAGAACTGACCAGTGTTGGCTAGAAAGTTCCATGGGATCAAGTGTGTTCTGCCCAGTTTGTCCTCTGCTGAACTCCCAGGCCTTCAAGCCTGGCACACAGGAGGTTCACCCCAAGTACACTTTATGGGGATGACTGCAAAAATATTATTTCCCTGAGCATTGTTCGGCAGCAAGGGAGGAAGGAAAGGAGTTTTTTTGTGTGAAAAATTAAAAATATTTAGAAAAGTACAAAGGATGCTCTCACCAACTGAAGGAAAAATATTTATGATAGTGGTTAAGCTCCTAGGAAAATGAGAGGACACCCTGGGACATTATTAACCACGGGGACTTTTTTTCTTCTCCTTTTCCTTTTCAGTGTTAAACTACATTCCATTCTTTTCAGAAGATGGGCCAAGAGCGCTGGCCTTTACCTGCCAGCATGTTGGGGGACACCTGGGGACTTTCTTCTGTGACTCGCCAAGAACCTCCCTTGGGCCTTCCTGGGCTCCAGATGTTTGGGTGGTGGTGAGGCCGGTGGTGGAGCGCAAACTCCCCTCCTTGCTGTTACTCTTTCTGAGTGTCCTTCAGGGAAATTCCAGTCTGGGAGTACGTGGAAACCCTCTCCCTGTGGTGCCAAACCTCCCGATGAAAACTGGGAACGACAGTCAAGCAGCCGCATGTTTGGGGGGCTCGATGCCAAACATTTCTATAACGGGAAAAACCCACATGCAACCCCCTCGGTTCGTCCTGCTCGCAGTACATTTGCGGTCACTACACGGGGCCTCTTGAAAAGACGTGCAAGTCCAGTGCAGCATGGCGATGGGCTGTACGTCCAGAGGTCTGGAAGTTCTGTGGCCGTTGTCTTCGGTGACTAGTCAGACTTCTTTGTCATAAGTCAAACAGATGAGACTTGTGTTGCAAATTCTTGTTGGACTTACAGGAAGTTTTACCACAGGGAGAAGCGAAGAGACCCAGAGCTCCAAGGTTTAAGTGGGAGGACACCAAGCCTTGCTTCTCTGCTGGGAGCCATGGTCTCCATCCTGCCCCCAACCCCGTCTGGGGAGGTGGGCGACAAGGAAGAAGTGGTCCCTCCAGTGAGCACAACTCTTAATCCCGCTCTAGGAATTCAGATTTCTGGACTCTTCACACAGCAGGCACTAGGGGCTTTCCCAGTGGTTTCTTCTTTGGCAAATGGGCCGCCGGCTGAGCCATGCCTAGAAGTGCTGACAGCAGGGCCTTTGGTTGGCAGAGGGGGAGTTTTGATCCAACACTAGTTTCCTGTAACTTTCACACTTGGGATTTTCCTAGGTAGCCCTCCTCTCAGGACCTGGCTCCATATCTGGAAGAGGAAGCCAAGAGAAAATGTTGTTTGTGAGGCCTTTGAATGTGTTTACTATATTCCTACCTCCAGAAGCATTGGGAGCTGTAAACCCAATTCAAAGATAGAGTTGGACCCTGAGAGATGAGGCGACTTGCCAAGATAACACGGCTAGTGGGAGATTTTTTGCTGCTGGCTTCATGACTTGCTTTGCCAATGAAATGTGAGCATGCAGAAGCTTTTAATAGCCAGTGTGTGGATCATCATCTTATTTTCCCAATTCCCTGAGACCAGCAATGGTCCACAGAGAGGCGGCTCCATCAGCCCGCATCCTGAAGATGATATGAACACAGGGTCACAATCAATCCATAATGGACATATAAGATGAGCAAGATGTATCAATACTCGTGTGGTAAGCCACAGAGATCCGGGGATCATTTGTCATCACGGCATAACCTAGCCTATCCTCACTGACACAAAGGCTACGACGAGAACCCAGCTCCCCAAAATCTGAGTCAGTGGAGATTAATTCTTTGTGTATTAGTTATCTATCACTGCGTAACAAATTACCCCCAAATGTAGCAACTTAAAGCAACACACGGTTTTGAACTCACAGTTTCTGTGGGTCAGGAATCCGGCATGGCTTCACTGGGTCCTCTGCCTCAGAACCTCTCACAAGGCTTCCATCAAGGTGTCGGCTGGGGCTGAGGTCTCATCTGAAGGCTCAGCTGGGGCAGGATCTCCTTCCCAGATGGCAAGGTTGTTGGCAGCGTTCTGGTGCTCGGTGGCTGTAGGAGTGAAGGCGTCAGTCCCTCGATGGCTGTGGCCAGAGCTCCCCCCAGTTCTTTGCCACAAGGGCCTCTCTAACATGGCAGCTTATGTCACGAAAGCAAGCCAATCTAGAAGGCAACAGAGTCTGCCAGGGGGACAGAAGTCACAGTTTTGGAATCTAATCATCGAAGTGACAGCCCATCATTTTTGCCTGATCCTATTCGTTAAAAGCAAATCATTATGTCCAGCCCACTCAAAGGGAGGGGTGTACACAGGGTGTGAACACCAGGAGGCAGGATCACATGGAATCCATCTTAGCAGCCGATGCACCAGTTTGTTTTCAAAGAAAATGGTTATTGATTGGAAATTAGTAAAACCTCTGACAACTGTCAAGATTGAACTGACCCACCAACCAAAAGCGGGCTTTGAGGGTTGAATCACATTCATATTTGATCCATTCCCATCATGACTTAATGGATTTAGATCTTATTTTCTTTTAGATTCTCCATCCTTCTTGACAAGAGCTCACATATTCTTCTCCATTAAATATTCTGCTACACTCCAAGTTCCGTTAGGCCGTCTTAAGGCTGGGGATCAGATTTGCCTCCAGGCATGGACGCCCCCAGTCGTTCCTTCTGAGAACAGAAAACAGTCTACAGAAGCAGATTACAAGAAAGTGGCAGAACCTTCAAACGTTCAAGGCAGAAAGGACCACAAGAGATCACTGAATTCTCAATTACCTTCTCTCTTCAACCCTGAACCAACCCCCAGCCTTCTCCATGGCCTTCCATTCCTTCCTTACAGTTCTCTCTCTCCAAATAAGATGAGCCTTTTATCAACCAGCTTTTGCTGTGAAGAAAACAACCATGATGCCTCAGTGACATGACAATAGACGTGCATCTCTCATTCACACGTCTGCACCTTGGCTGGAACAGCTCTGTGCCCCAGTGGAAGTTCTGCAGGTCACTGACCTAAGGTAGCTCTGTTCCCTGCGTCTTTCATTTTTCTGGGCCCGATGGGCTACCGGAGGTATATTTCTCTTATGCAAATGGCAAAAGCACAAGAGGGCAGGCCCTACCGCCCCAGCGCATTCCCAGCCTTTGCCTCTGTCATATCTGCTAACATCTCATTGACCAAAGCCAGTCACATGGCCTAGCTCAAGGTCAAGCGGGGAAGGATGCTCTGCTCACCATGAGGCCATGGCTAGGGTGTGGGTGTGTACGACCATAAAGAGGGGTGAAGAATTGGGACCCAGAGCTCAACTGAACACACTTCTTTCCCCCGCACCATGTTGAAGTTTCAATCTTGTATTATTGAAACGGCAGGGGTGGGGACACAAGTGGATATAAGGCAGGATTCTGCCTCCATTCTTACTGGAGAGACAGGTGTATATTTAAAGAGAGAAAACTAAGACGCGCCAGCAGCAGGTAACGGCACGGGGAGGTGGAGCTCTGCAGAGGGTTTGGAAACGAGAGAGAAGCAATGGCTCCATTCCTTTCTTTGGGTCCTGGAGAGGCAGCTTGGTGTCTGGCCAGGTTCTTTCCAGTGTGGGGCGCGCCCCACAGCAGGCGCACGGGCGGTGGTTTTAGGTGATACAGGGAGGAGGCGTCGCCTAGCTTTGCATCGTGGACTGAGAACACGATTCCCTTTTCCGATGATCTTGCAACAGTTCTGATTACAAGAAGGAGAAAGTCTCCTTCTGCCGCTGTGTCTTTAAGGCCTGTCCTGCACTAGCCGCTCTCCCTTCTCTATAGATCCTAAATCTCGGGTTCACCGACTCTTTCAGGCAACGGTCTGGCAAGAATGTGTTTACACTGTTTTCTCTGGGCCGTGTTTATATTTGTAAGTTAGTCTTCTGTTTTTCATGGATGGCACTGGTTTCCTGTTTACCAGGCTGATAGAGGGCTTCCTTTTACATAAATATAGTTCAATAAACAGAGTTGATTTAAAGAAAAATATTAAGTGAATACTACTTCAGGTGGCATGTGGAGATGGCGGGAATGATGGCCTGCCCCTGGTCAGCATTTGGTAAGGAGCGGTACAATGGGAAGAGGAGAGGGCTTCGCCGCAGCCAGTCTGGGTTCGAACGCCTGCACCATTGCTTGCATTTGGGCAAGTTAATTAGGTAGCTCTTCGGAGCCTCAGTTTCTTCGTGGGCTGTGTCATATCGAAGCTGATGTTTGTAAAGGAGCACACAGTAAGCACTCAGCAAATAGCAGAGACCCACCTGCTCCAGCCCCTGCCTGGACTGTCCATTCTGGGAGAGCCGTTTGGGTTTTCTCCGTCCTCCAGGTGGCCATGGGACTGGCAGCCATCGCTGGCCCTGCTGGTGGGTGCACCCAGCCTGGCTTCCTCTGCAGCAGCCAGACCCCACTCTCTCCCCCCTTTATGCGGGGCCTCAGTTCAAATGAACACCTTCCTGCCCCCTCTCCAGCCCTACGAAGAATCCTTTGCTTGGGATACGAAAGTCTTGACTAGCCAGAGAATTTCAGAATGAAAAGAGATGTGACAGGTCAGACACTGGACCAACAGGGGAACCTCAAGACCTTGGGGTGGGGTGGCCCTTTGCAGGGGGTCTCCAATCCCAGAAGGATCTGTAACTTAGACCCAAACAGGCTCTCCCCTTGAGGGCTCCCCAACAGGACTGAACAAAGACAAGTCCCAGAAGATTTAAACATGGCGTCGTCCCAGCCCGACCAGCTACTGCACAGTAAAATAGCATTTTTAAAAAGGGTTTCTAATTCTCGTTAGTGGCACAAGTCACTTGTATTTTGGGGTGTGTGCAAATAACATTAACCTGTTAAATTTAAAATATCCTGTAACATGTTGTGCCCCTGTTTTGGAATTTCTTCAATTTTCCGGTATACTAAATCCCCCCCTTTCACAGCAGATCTGGCCTCCTTCCCCATCCCCCTAGAGCCTCGAGGGCACATTAGCCTTCTCAGTTTCCAGCTGGGGAAACTGAGGCTGGAAAGAACGGCAGTTCCCTGTCTTTTGACGTCATTTCCAGGGACAATAAATTCCAGGGTTGTGGGTTCAAAGGATATGGGTAGGGTTTTGTGAGGGTGCATATGTGGGGGAGGCAGTGACTGGGGGGGGGGGGGGTTGGAGGGGGCCGGGGACTTGGTTCCTTGTGGCCCGGCCGCCTCCCCCCCCCCCTGCCCACCGGGACCGGATGTCAGATAATAAAAACAACAGTAGCCAACCTTTGTTGAGCAGTTACTATGAGCCGGGCAGTGTGCACGAAGGACCACGTTCAGGTCTTACAACCGCGCAAGGAAAGCGGTCCTATTGTGACTCCCATTTCCAGAAGAGGAAACTGAGGCAGGGAAGATTAAGTACATGATAGCAAAGTTAAGAAAAGCGCCAGAGAAGGGGTTCTAAAACAGGGAATCGGATTCCACAAATTTCTTCTTAACCCTTAGCCAAGGGAAGAGGAGAAAAGGGGAGGAGAGGAGAGCGAGCTGGGAACCTGAAGTGCGAGCGCAGCGAAGGCCGACTCCTCGCTCCCGGGAGCTTCCCGCTGCTCGCTCTTTCCCCAACTGCGCGGCGGACTCCGCCCCAAACTTGGCCAAGTGGCGCCGGGAGGCGGGCGGGGTCTGGAGGCGCTCCTAGGGCTCCCCTTTCTCTCCAGTGTCTCCCACCGCCTCCTGCGGTCCCTCCCACTCCGCTCTCCCGGCTCCTGACATCACGCCCCGGGAGGCAGGATCGGGGAAGGAGGGGGACGTGGGGAGGAGGCTCCGCGCCACCGAGAGGGGAGGAGGGAGGGCGCACAGTCCCAGCCCAGAGCTTCAAAACAGCCCGGCGGCCTCGCCTCGCGCCCCAGCCCGTCGGTCGGTCGAGCCGCCAGCGCCCGGTGAGTTGAGATCGCGCCCGGGGACCGCGCGGCCACGTCGGGGGGCTCCGGGCCCCGTGCGCCGGGGGGCAGCGCGGGCGCGAGCCTCCTGCAGGTCCCGGACCGAGAGAGGTCCCTGCAGTTGGTGGGGAGGGTCCGAGGCCCATCCATGCCCCTAATCCACTCTTCCTCCGCTGGCTTACCGGGGCGCAGACTTCCCGCCTGCGCCGAGCCCGCTCGGGACCCCGAATTCCACCTCCCCACCCCCGGCCAGTCTCCTTCGCCTTTTGCGCCGAGGCGGGCGGGAAAAGTTTGGGGAGGAGTCAGGGCGGCTCCCCTCGCCCCCGCCAACTTCACCCCCCGGGCTCTCGGAGGCCACTGCAGGCCCCCTTGTCGCGTGAAGGTCCCCGGCGCCCTCGGCGCACCGTTCCCCGCCTCGCCGGGCGGGCTGCGCCCAGGCTGGGGCGGTGGGTCCTCCGAGGCAGCACACCCCCTCGGCCCCGGCTGCGGCTCCGTGGCGCCCCCCAGCGACGAGGAGCCGCTTCCTTAGGTCTGGAGCGGCGAAGCCTGGAGGCGCAGCCAGGATGGCGCCTCTCCCCTCCCCTCTCTGATGGGGCTTCGTGGGGGGAGCTTTGAGGGCCCCGCTCATGGATTCCAGAGAAAGAGGAGGCTGTAACTCGTGGATTGAGGGACTATACACTCTCCCTAAATCCAGGGTCCTAAATACACTCCAGGGAGGTCCTAATTTGGGGCTGACGTGGAGACCTCCTAAGTGGGGATCAGTCGGTGGCACCTCAACCCGAGGGAGACCCCACAGAGCTTAGCCCTTCCTCCAGGCCATAGAACCCACCCCTTACTTTGGACCAAGGCTCAGTTTCAGGTTTGGGGAAAGGGGCCATGCCCTCTCCCACGCTCCAAAGATGTGTGTGCTGTGGGGTGGGGGGTGATGTTTGACTTAGCTGTGTGGAAAATGCGGAGACCAGCCGGCAAGGTGACAGGCAGAGGAAAGGTAAGAGGCTTGGAGCCGGCCTTAAGAAGCCCTCAGACCAAATACTGTGTGATTCCACTGATGTGAGAGACCCAGAACAGGCAAATGTATAGGGACAGAAAGGAAAGGAGAGGTCCCAGGATGGGGGTCCCCAGGGGGAGTTATTGCTGATTGGCTGCTGAGTTTTTCTTGGAGAGGATGACATTTTGGGGATGGGTAGTGGCGATGGGTAGTGGTGATGGTCACACGATGTTGTGAACATATTTAATGCGACTGAATCTACACTTTCGAGTGGTTATAATGATCAATATTCTGTTATGTATATTTTATCACAATTTAAAAAAAGCTCTCCAGCCACCTCTGTGTTTCCGTCTGAATCAGTTAGAAATCCCAGAGGCCACTCACTGTTGCTGGCCACCTCTCCCCTGAGTCTGGCCTTGGGATAAGGAAGAGGAAGGAGCATGAGGAAGGGATGAGAACCTGGTTTCGCCAGGAGGCTGGAAGGGATGGGATGGGAACGCAATTGACGGAGCATTTGCAGCCCCGGCCGGCCCTCCGGTTCTCCTGGCAGCCTGGCCCCGGGCCAGCCTCACACTGTGCTGTTTCCATCGGCACTCCCAGGTTGCAGGTGGAGAAAGCCAGGCCAGAGCCGTCAAGTCGGTTTCTCAAGGTCGCTGAGCTAGTAAGTGACAAGAGCCAGACTTTGAACCTCCGTGCGCTTTCCCCCTAAGCCCTCCCCTTTCTTCCACCTGGAGATGCCCTGGGGGATTGTGGGGAAATGGAGGGAGAGCCTTCTGGGGAAATCGGGGCCCAGATGTCCTTGGGGGCCTTGGCGGATGCCCAGCCCACAGCCGAGGGAAGAGTGTGGGGGTGGCGGGCAGGCGTGGAACCTGTTTTCCCACCGAAGCCTCTGGATCTGCCGCCGGGAAATGGGGCGTTGAGGGTGGGAGGCAGAGAGCGGGCCACATGGCCCCGAGCCACCTGCGTCTCTCCAGTGGGAAAATTGAGATTCACCTGAAATCCAGGGACAGGTGTTTGTGCTGGAAGCCACAGAGGTGGCCAGTGGGGTGGGTGAGGGCAGGGCCGGGCTGGGAGGCTCTGGGGCTGACAGTGCCCTGCCCCACCCAGAGGGGAGGGGCTGCACCCACTCTGGCTGGCATGGCGCCAGATTAAGGTCCAGCTGATGAGGGGCTGGAAGGGCTCTGAGGTGTCTGATTGTCAATACAGGGCACATCCGTTCTGTCCTCCCGACCATCCCCTGCATACGACACACACGAGTGATTTATAAGGCCCTTTCTTCCTGAAATGGAAGTGAATACTTCACCTACGTTTCCTTTCTCTGCTTGGCGCGTAATATCTTTGGTGCAAGAGCTAAAACCGCGTGCGTATGCGCACATACTCAATTATCCAGCAAGAGGTGATCAGGGAAGCTCAGCCGGACAATTTTTCATCCCAGGCACGTGCTGACGCCCTCGTCCTCTGTGGCCTTCCTGGTTGACGGGGCCAGAGCAAAGCTCAGCTCTTTGTCATAGGCAACTCGGCCAGACATGACCTGGAAGGGAAGTCTGTCCAGACAAGAATATAGGAATGCCTTTCCAGGCCGGATGGGACGGCGCTGGATCGCGGGCTGGTCACTGGGGTTTGTCTGGGCAGCGGGAGTCCAGCCACCCTCCTGGCGGGGCAGACAATTTGTGTGTGCTGCAGCATGTGGCCGCGGCCCAGCTCTGTGGACAAGTGGGGCCTCGGACACAGGCTCCGGGGGCTACGGCGGGGTGGGTGTGGGCGCCCCAGCCATGGGGAGCTCCAGAGCGGGACTGGTAGCAGACATTACCCAAAGGTGGGGCAGGGTCCCAGGTGTTTGGACTGCCCTTCCAGAGCATGCCGTTAAAGACTGCCGATGGGACGCCTGGGCAGGAGGATGGGTCCCGGGGACGGCTTACTGGGTCTGGAAAGCAGGCCATGGGCAGTAGCAGTGGCGGGAACGAGGAAAGAGGGCAGCTGGCACCACAGGCAGACTGGAGGCCTGACTCTGGGATGTTGCCTTCAGCTTGTCCCTGGGAGGGCTGGGGGTAGGGGTGAGGGTGGCGGGAAGAGGAGGTTCCCCTTCTTGCCCCAGGAGTGGTGGAGTCTGGCTTCCTGCAGGAATTACTCAAGTAACGCAATGTGGGCAGGACTGACCACGGCAGGAATCGTCAGAGGCATCTGGCTCTTGTTAGGGACAGGCCACGGGGGAGTCTAAAAATATCAGAGGCGGAGCTGCCACCCAGCGAGAGTGCCGGGCTGGGAACCCGATACCCAGGGCCGGGGTGCTTGGCGGTGATGGTGACGACAGCATTAGCATTAGCCTTGCTCTGTTCCAGAGTCATTTGGGCCCTTCCAGGCAGCCAAGCCTTGGGCTGACGCCTGGAATGGGTGAGAGCCCTCTGCATTCAGGGCAGCCGTGGGCTAAGATCCGAGAATTTCAGGGGCATGAGGGCCTTAGAAAGTCCCAGTTTGACAGCCAGGGACACACAGAGAGGTGGAGTGACTGCCCTGAGGTCACCCAGCAAGTTGGCGGCAGAACCAGGACTGGATCTGTGTCTAGGAGCTTACTGGGTGGGGAGTGGTCTGTGGGATTCCAGGCTGGGACCCTCATGGCGTGTGTCATCCATGGGATGCGGAGTTTCCATGCCCCCACACTGGTGGGAGGTCCGTGGACAGGGAGCTGTGCTCAGGCGCTGTACATCACTTCCTACTGGGCATTGGGTCAATCTCGGGCCCAGCTGTCAGGCTCTGGGGATGTTGGTCCATCCTGGGGCAGAATATAGAGAGGGGGGTGCTGGAGGCGAGCCGTCTTCCCACTTGAACGTGCTGTCGGTTTTGCTCATGTGGATCTCCAGTGCTTGATGAGAAGGTGTTGACCTGGAGAGTTGAATTCCGGGGCCTCCCCGTCCTTGGGAAGCTGGGCTTCTGTAGATCGAAAACGGAACTGAGGGCAAAGAGATTGCCCAAATTCCTGTTCCGGAGACTCCTGGGTCTAGAGCTGGAGAAATGGTCCCCAGGGTGATATTTGGCATCAGGATTGTCCTGGGAAATGTGGATGTGAATTAGCTGTCACCATGCAGCAGGGAGAGATGGACAAGTCCCTGAGTGCCACGGCTGATAGTCTAAGATTAAGCTCGTTTTCTCAATGGAGAAGTCACCTAAGATTTCTCTTTCTGATGCGACTGATGACAAACTTCTTTGGTGAGCTGTCTTTCCTTAAATCGAAGTTAATAAAAAAAAAATTTGCAGTGAATAAATAGGACCCAAAGTTGTCTCATTAATCTTATGTTAATGAATGTTTCCCGAAGGGTGTTATCACTGGTGGAACGCAAGATGATTTTAAAAGGCATGCAGCAGATCATGAAACGAAAAGGAGTACTTATGTCTTTTTCTCGGTTGGTATTTGAAAAAAACATACAGCACACAAGCCCAGAGTTTTGCAGCTACTACAGCATAGAGTGAAACTAAAGTTGATGTGTTAAACTTAAAATGTTTTGTAAATCATCGAAGGATTTAATTAATTAGCACAGGTGATCCTTGGGTTTGGCAGAAATCTTAGCCCTGGAGTGACGGCCTTTTGGGAGGTCACGTGACCCGGGGTGGGATGGACACGGTTCACACTTTTGATGGCACAGCTCATCCTGAAATGTCTGTGAGCTCCCCACCCAAGCTCTCCTTCTGCAAAGAGGCCCCGATGGTCCGCTTTGCACTAGACCTGCCCCTGAGCTTCCGAGAGAGTCTCCCCATCTTTAGTGAAGGTCACTGTGCCGCCTGGATGCTGTGGGGGGTTGTTCTGAGCAGCGGAGGAGTCGGTATATGGATGTACGTGGAAGTGGCTTCAGATGTTTGTGGCTTGCTTGAACCAAAGGAAGACCGAGGGAGCGGCTGGCTGGCCCACTTTCATCTTGATGGGTGTAATTAAGTGACTCTGTGCAGTGAGCTGCTCCAAGCAAAGGGGATTTCCTTCTCTTCAAAGGAGGCTACAGTCTGGTGACGGGGCTGATGAGTCTAAGGATGTGTGTGCCAGGACTGGGGTCACGAGAGCTGGTTTAAGAGAAGCCAGTGGTGGTGTGCAAGGGTTTCCTAAAGCGTGTAGGACTGGCGATGGGCGTGGGAGAGTCCCTAGAATTTCCCCCAGCAGCGATGGTTCCAGGTGTGCAGAAGGGAACAGTGGGAGAAGGGACGGAGGTCACAGGCAGAGACCCCACCTGGGGAGCAGCGAGTGTCCAGTGGGCCTGCCGCGCAGGGCATGTGGAGGCAGGGCGGTGCTGGGGATTGACCTGGGGAGGCAGAGGCAGGCCGTGGGCGAGGGGGCCTTTCCTCCACATCCCGGAGGCGTGATGGTGTTCACACAGCAGCACTGGAACGAAAAAGAGAGAGAGAAAGGAAAAAAGTGGAAATCACCTAAAAGCGATCTAAATGTCCATCAATCATATTATGGAATATTTTACAAAAGTTAAAAAGAACGCGATTCATCTATGTGTACCAATACAGAAAGATCTGTAAGACACTGTTGAATTTAAAACAAGCAAGTCGCAAGGCCAGATGTGGGAAAATATGCTATTTACATGAAAACGAACAAAAGCTAGCTGTTTTCCTATGGCCTCCTACGTCTTGTGCGTATACAAGGAAACGTGTCTGGAAGGATATATCAAGATGGATCAATGTGGTTGCCTCCGGTGAAGGGGAGAGGCAGGGACTGGAATGGAAGGGACCAGCAAAGGGCCTCCAGGCTTCTCTGTAACAGAGAGAATGTGCTCAGGAGTTACCTGTGTGCGTGAAGTTCAGTAACAATGAAATGGTCTCTCCTGAATTCGATAAGCAATGGGAGCTTTGCAGGTTTCTGGGGGGGTGTATGGGGGGGTGGTTTAGGATATGGGTAGTTAGGGGCTGTGCGGTAATCCAGGGACAAGGTAATGGGCAGTTAACTCAAGAGATGCCCTCTAGCCCCCATGGAACATTCCCCTTGGAACGTCCCACTGTGGATGCCTCGTGGGCGTAGTGGGTTTCCTGTCTGGGTGCTGTTGACAGACCCGTGGCAGTTTGGAGAAGAGGGGGCAAAAGTGAGTACATTTGGGGTGTGTTAATAGGGCCATCAGACGGTCCCTGGAAAGGTGTCCAAGAGACCATTGGGAAGGGGGGTCTGAGGCTTTGAAGAAACTTCAGAGAGAGACGTAAAGACCTGGGTCTCCAGCTGTGTGTGAGGGTGGTGTTGGCGAGCAGCAGGAAATGCCTTAGTTTGCCAGTGTTATCAGTAGCAATCATAATAATTTACCGTTGCTATTATTATGGCATTTACAGGGTGCCGATCAGTTCACCGGGCCAAGTGTTTCACATCCTTCCTCTCGTTTAAAATGAGCATCAACCCGCCGAGGCAGGGACCATTATGATCCCTGTTCTATAGACGAAAAAATGGAGTCAAAAATTTTGTTTAAAATCGCACGGTTGCTGTGTCAGGATTTGAATCCAAGTCTCGTGGACGCCACAGGCCCTGCTCCATTTGATGTATGCCCGTCACATCCCTCTTTTTAAATGTAGATGTTGCATCCTTCCTTGGAAAGAATCCTGGTCCTTGGGGCCGAGAAAGTTCCTTTGTTGCAGATGTTCTGGTGGGTCCTGGGTGCCAGCGTTTTCCTCCAAAGTCAGCCATCTCAGCCCTGAGGGTCCCTGGACGACATGAGCTTTCCCTCAACAGCCTGGTCACAGAGGGCAGGCCTACACGCTCACCCCAACCCTGGCCAAAGCCACCTTGATTGGCAGATGTCAGGTGTGTGTGGAATGGAGAAGGGCATTCTGGGAATCCTGTCTGCCTTAGATAGGAACCCCCTGTCTAAACGGTAATCAGTTCCATTACTTCTGGTGGTCTTTGTTGGAATTAGGCAAGGGCTGCTGGGGCAGGGGCTGGTTCTCATGAGCACCCAGGGGATCCCCAACATCCCGCACAGAGCTAGGGGTGCAGGAAGTGCTCGGTAAATCTCTGTTGGTGAATAGCTGACATGAGTCACTTTTCAGCAGACCCCAGAGGAGGAGTCAGAAGGGGGCCCCACGCCTTGGGTGAGGAGCCAGCTGGAGGCTGCCCAGGGTGGGAAGAGGAGGGGAGAGGGGGGAGGGGTTCTGGGGACATGAGAGAGAACTGGGGCCCGGCAGCTGCTCCCTCTCCCTCTTGCAGTTGGCTCTGCTGGAGCCGTGTCAGGCCCAAGTGGCATGGTCAGCGTCCGTTAATATCAGTGTGACATGGGGTCACATTCTTCTAGCCCAGAGCCCGAGAGAGGCTTAATCATCGACATGCCCAGAGTGTGGTCTGCACACCGACAGGCATTTGGAGACGGTTTCTATAGCATGCAGACAGGTTACAAACTGTAATTCGCTCATATTTATTCTAAAGTGTGTTACTGAGATATCAATCGCTTGGCTGGTGATGCCGATTTTCCTTTTATGGAGTAAGACACATTTCAAGATTAATCGAGTTCAGCTAATGTGTTGTAAAGACAATTATGGGTAATGAGTCGTAGAAGTGGTACCCAGACAGGGCAGACATAATGGCGTGGTGTGGACGCTGTTGGTGTCCTACCCAGGCCCCCCTTCCTGGATTGTGTGCCCCTGCCTCCCCCCGCCCCAGCTGCCCTGAGTGTTGGCTGTCACTGCTTTCCCTTCCCTTGAGAATTTGGAGAAGCCCCTCCCCAGAGATGCCTGGGAAGTCATGCTCCCCATGCCCCGGGCTTGCAGACCGCTCTGTGGTGTACCCACCCAGGGGTGTCCTGGAGCCTGGCCTGAGCGCCCCCTATGTCCATCCCAGGTGCCAATTTTCAGGCAGGAGATGGTGGGCCTCGAAATATTCATGCTTCCTGTGCTGAGGCCCACCCGTCCTCGAGAGCTGGAGGCCGTGGGATTCTGAGGGAGAGGAGGACGCTGAGCCTTCTCCCCAGACCCTCTCACCAGAGACTCTGCCGGTCTTCACCACCTCCCCGCTCCTGGGGTCCTTCCTGGTGAGGCCTGGAGTGGCAGAGAGAGTCCCCGAAGAGTTACCATCCTTCGCTCTGCTGTGTGCCAGTCACTGTGCTGGGCATCGGGGACATAGCAGTGACCAGACGGACATAAATCCTGCCTGCAGAGAGCTTCCACTCTAGAGGGACAAGACAGAAAAAAGAAGTGGATGGCGATCACTAAGAAAATAGCCGACCGTGTTTAGTGATTTGGAGAAAATGAAACGGGGCTCACGTAGATTGGATGGCCCTGGAGGGCTTCTCTGAGGAGGGGACTTTGGAGCTGAGGCTGAAGGCAGGGAGGAACCCAGTCCCTCCAAGGTCTCAGAACTTTCCAGAAAGAGGAAACGGCTCATGCAAACATCGTGCTGCCCTGAGGGGGAGTGAGCTCGGTCTGTTGGGGAGAAAGAAGGACGGTGGTTTGGGGTACTAACCCATCCCCAGCCATTCTTGTGGGCACTCGGTAAGGGCGGGGACCGAATGGTCCATGACCTCATGTCCTCAAGTAGCGCCTACTGTATACTCTGATTAGTCGAGACAGATGGCTGGGAAGTGGGGTCACATGCTGCCCACTTCTTGGGGCGTCCTGGAAAGCGAGGGGCTGGCTCAGTCCCCGCCCTGGGAGCGAGTGGTCGGTTGTGGCTGCACCTTGGTCGCCTCTGGGCCCTGTGGAGGGCGCGAGGGCTCCTCGCTCAGACCAGCTCAAGGTGTGTATTCCTGACCTGTGGTTTCCACCTTTCCCCCGACATCAGAGGCCGCGGGGGGTCTTGGGTGTCCTGTGGTGTCAGACCCGGGGGGATGGAGGTGTTGAAATACCAGCCCCCAATGTACTCAGAGGTCCCCTGTTTTATTTTTTAAAATCTCTTTTCAAGTGAGTTTTTTAAAGTGTACAATTCGGTGTATTTTAGTATATCCACAGATAGGTGCAGCCATCATCACGGTCAAGTTTGGAACATTTTTATCTCCTTAAAAAGAAAGCCTGTATCCTTTAGAAGTCACCCCCCTATTTTCCCATCCCCTCAGACCTAGTCAACCACAGATACCCTCAGCCTCTGTACATTTGCCTGTCCTGGACATTTCATATAAAGAGAATCATAATATGTGGCCTTTTGGGTCTGGCTTCTTTCACTTCCCATGGTATCTTCAAGGTTTCTCCACGTCCTGGCGTGTATCAGTACTCCATTCCTTTTTATGGCCTGGTAATATTCCATTGTATGGACATAACCCATTGTGTTTATCCATTCGTGAGTTGATGGACGTCTGCGTTGTTGCCACCTTTTGACTCTTATGAATAATGCTGCTATGAATATTCCTGTACCAGTTTTTGTTGGACATGTGTTTTCATTTCTCTTGGGTATAAACCTAAAAGTGGAATTGCTGGGTCCTGTGGTAACTCTATGTTTAATTGTTTGAGGAACGGCCACACTGTTTCCCGAAGTAGCTGCACCATTTTACACTCCCACCGGCAGAGTATGAGGGCTCCAGTTTCTCTGCTTCTCAAGATTTTAATTCAATGCCCAGTCCTGTCTAGTTTCTGGCTCCTAAGAAGCTTCTGCTGGTGAGATTCCTACAGGTCTAGAGCCGGTTCCTGGGGGCCAGGGCTCCCGGCTCTAAGCGCGGCCCCCCCGAAGGCTCTGGGACAGGCTGGGCCCAGCTGAGTGGGCTGGGGTGGGGCGTGGGAGGAAGGGAGGCACATACTCTGTGGGTCCCTGGGTGGGGACCACCGAAGATGGAATCGGGATCCATGGAAGAGAGAGGCGTCTCTATGCTGTTTGCTGCAGGGTGGGACTCATGGTTTTAGGTGGCAGCGGACACGACATTGAATGACATCGAATCACTCAGTGGGAAAGTGATTCCCTCTTCAATTCTTTTTCAACTCTTCTGAGTCTCTCTGGGGGAGAATCTTAGTGGGTGCTCACGTGTTTAACGCCTCTGTGACCCTAATTCCCTTCCTTAACCAGACAGAGCAGAGCTCCAGCTCAGCCCTGAGGCAGACAACAGCGTCGAATCAGAACTTGTGAACCTGGGGGTGGGGGCACCATTTATTGTCACAGTCAGTCTCTATTTGTGGCAGCTGATGCTGGTTTTCCATTTCCAGGAGCCAAAAGATTTCTTTTTTAAAATACGTGCATTTCTATTAGAGAGTGGGTTTATTTAAAGACAAATATGAAGGAGAGTCCCACCGTGGTACTTGAGAAGGTGGCAGGCAAATGACTGAAGTTTGGAAAACCTTGTTCTAAAGTTGAGGGCCCAATTATCAGATGCAGGGCCGGGAAGTGGCGAGGTCCCCAGTCCCAGGGCACAGACAGATGGAAACCGGAGGCTATGAAAATATTCCAGGCAGCGGCTGTGGACAGGGGTGACTCTGCAGGCTCACACGGCCCCTTTCAGCCAGGACTGCATGAGTTCGCGATTCTCATTGTGTGGGGTCACTTTCCCAATTCCACGGCGGGACAGTGTCATAGCTGCAGACGCAACATCATCAGAGGTGCCCCAGTCGAAAGGTTGAGGTTTTGGGGGCTGCCTTTCTTTCTGGCAGGGTGACCTTACCGCCCTTGGGCCTGCTGGTGGGAAAATGTTGCAGTGTGATGCCAAGTTCATGGGGATGGCTTCCCAGCTGGCTCAGCATCTGCCCTGGTCTTGAGTGTTTCATGGAGGGAATCCCTTCCTGTCAGTTCCCCTAAACCCTCAGTTCAGGGCATGAACTGCCAGCTCTCGGGTTAGTGGGTCTGTATGGGCTGGGTACCCTGATGGAGGGATGCTCGTTAGTCAAGGTTCTCCAAGAAACAGAACGAATTGGCTCATGCAGTTATGGAGACTGACTGCAGGGTAGGCAGACTGGAGACCCAGGGAAGAGCTGACGTTGCAGTTTGAATCTAAAGGCCCTCTACTGGCTGAATTCCTTCTTGTTCTATTCAGGCCTTCAACTGATTGGATGAGGCCCACCCACATTATGGAGGACAATCTGCTTTTCTCACAGCCCACCAATTTAAATGTTTCTCTCATCGCCAAACACCCTCACAGAAACATGGTGGCCCAGCCCGGTTGACACATAAGGTTAATGGTTACAGATTCTTTAGGTGAACCAGACACACAGCATTAAGTAAAACAGAGTCTGTTTTAAATCATTCCCTTTTAAATTCCCTTCCACCCCTTCAAGGAGAAAAATCTCAGCTTTGTGTTAAGACGTCTTTAAAACTTCCCAAACACGTGCGATGTCCTGTTGCAGCCAAGAGAGAGAAAGCTGGCCTTGGGCTCAGAGCTGTCAGCGGCTACAGTTTCCAGCTGGAATCTAGTAACATTGTTCTGTTGTCATTGTATTTCTTTTTCCCAGCTCCCTCTGTTTATGGCAGGCAACCCTGACTTTCCATTTCAGTCCCAACACAAGGTTTCCTTTTATAAAGATGTAAGGTTAAAAAGCGACGAGCCGCTAGTAACATGGGGGGTACACGGGTACGCCTGACATAATGAAGGCGGTGCAGAGATGGCTCGTTTGGGGAAACGTCAACGTAAGCCTAGCAGGGACCGTGTCTCACATGTCCCCACATTGTCCACACGCCCCGAGCTGCCTGTGGTCCTCCTTGTACTTCTCTCTCCCCTGGAGACAGCTCGGTGCTTTATTTCCACTTGGTGACTGCCGCCTGAGAGCGGTGGCCGTGGACAGGAGGAGAGAACCCTGGCCGTGTGGGGACAGGAGAGGCCTGGGGGTGGCGGTTCTAAGAAAGCCCTGGACCGTGATGCTGGCTGTGATTGGTGTACATACACAGCGCCTGCCATGCACCAGACGCTGTTCTAAGCGCTCTGGCTCTGTCATCTTCCAGCAGTCCTGGGAGGTAGGCGTACCATTGTCTGCCCCATTTTACAGATGAGGAAACTGAGGCACTGAGTGGTTATGCTGCTCGGCTCCAGGCCGGTCAGTCCGGCTCCGCCTGGGCTCTCACTGTGTTTGCACGCACTGCTTCCTGCTCGTCTTCTCCCCTTCGGCCCCTTCCTGTGTCCACTTCCACGGAGCTGAGCCCTGGCTTCCTGGGCATGGGGCTCCTCGGGCCTGGCTGAATTGTAGGCAGTGATCCCTGGTTCTTAGCTTACCGGCAAAAGCCATCCACAGAAATGACAGCTGTTGTCACTTAGGAAAGAGGAAAAGGCATTTAGAGTGAGTGCCACCGATCTCCTGGGGATTTCTTGAAAGTCCCTGACACGAGATGCTCTGTGAGGGACAGGACATTCGTAAGGTAGTGGCTGTGGGGCTGGGGAGCACCCCGAGTTGGACACCTGCCTCCCCCCACGTGGCCATGTTGCCTGCCTGCAGATCCACTACCAACCCTCTCTGGGCTGGGGTGTGGGTTTGCTGGGGGCATAATTCCAGGGAGCTCCCTGGATGAGAGCAGCCAGCCTGACCTCTAATTGTGGGGTCAGGCAGCGGGCATCGGCAGAATGGCGGTTACTAGGTCTTCAGCAGAAGCTGCCAAACTCGCAGACATTCAACAAGTATTTGCTGAATAACCCTGGGTGCTGGGAATACAAAAAGGAGTAAGACATGGTTTCTGTCCGTGGAGACCTCTGACTCTAACGGATCCATGTCTCCCCCTTCAGTTAGCTCTTGCTGTGTAACAAAGCGTCCCAAAATGCAATGGCTTGAAACAGAAAACCCTGATTTAGTTCATGATTCTGCAGGTGGGCCCTGTGGGCTGGGCTCAGTTGGGCTCTCTCTGTGTCTGTGGTCAGCTGGTGGGTCCTTTGGGAGTTGGCTGGTCTAGGGCAGCCTCCGCTGGAAAAGCTCGTCTCTGTTCCACGTGGTCTCCTGCCCTCTGGCAGCCCAGGCTGGGCTTGTCCGTGGGGTAGCTGAGCAGAGACAGTGGAAGTGCGTGAAGCCAGCTGAGGCCTTGGCTCAGAATTTACAGTGTCACTTCTGCTGCCTTTTATCAATAAAAGAAATCACAAGGGCAGCCAGGGTTTGGTGGGTGGGGAAGTCGATTCCACCTCTTAATAGGAGGATTCGATTTGCTGCAATTTTGCTAAAACCTTTTGCGCTTATGAACATGGGGGATATTGGTCTGCATTTTTCTTTTCTTTTCCCATCTTGCCTGGTTTCGGCATCAGGCTAAGGCAGGCCTATCGCATGAGTAGGGGTGTCCCCTCCTCTTCTGTTTCTGGAAGAGTTTGTGTAGAGCTGGCATTATTCTTCCTTAAGCATGTGGCAGAATTCACCAGTGAATTCTGGAGTTTTCTCTTTGGGAAGGGACCCTCGGCTCTTGATAAGTATGTCTTCCTCCTTTGGTTTCAAACTTGAAAGAGAAGTCTAGCTCCATTCTTTGACTTCTTCCTAGCTCTCTAGCTCCTTGAAATCTGATTCCTTCAGTCATTCATTCAACACATCCTTCTTGAGCCCCGTCTATAGACCAGGCGCTGTTCTAAGTGTTGGGAACGGCAAACACGTGCCAGGTCCCCGCCACTGCAGCAGGAGAGGGAAATGACACCACGCACAGGAGAGCATCAGGTGGCGGGAGGCACCACGGGGAGGAAAATGGAGAAGGGCTTTAGTTTATTTCACTGACATTATTATTACCAAGTTTGCCATTTGAGCTCTTTTTCCATCCTGATGCCTTTTTCTGGTCTCTCCTCCCTCGGCTTCTGCTTCCAGTCCCCCCCCATCCACTCCTGGTTTTCTCCACAGCTGTGCCCACTCCTCAGCCTCCTTCACCGGCGTTTTCTCGTCCATCGCCCATCGCCTCCTCTCTGCCGGCTTTCTCCCTGGGTGGTGTTCTTTATCCGCCAGTGGCTTGTCTCCCAGCCACACACCCGGGACACTGGCATTTCCGTTCCCAGCTCCTGTTTTCGGAGTGACAGCCCCCCTCCCCCCCATGTTTCCAACTGCCTGGACACATTTCCACCATCGTAAACCAGACATTTCTGAAACCCAGTGAACTGTTTGCCTCATCCTTCAAGTGCGCGGCTGCTGCTCCAACCCAAGCACGTCAGTGGAAACAGCGTCCACGGTGGCCCACGCTCGGGGCCCCCAGCATCCGGACCCCTCAGCCCCTCTGCGGGCCTTGTCACTGCCACTTGCTGCAGAGCTCTCCAGGTCCCCGCCTGCTGCCCACCGCCCTCTTCCTGCCTGAGTCCAGACCTCATCAATCTCACCAGGGCTGCACCACCAGCTTCCCCCCAAACACCCGCTTCTAATCCATCCTCCAGACTGTGGGATGTTTTTTCTCTTCTAGAGGCAGATCTGATTATTTTCCTGCTTAAAAGCCTTCCCCATCCCCCTGCTGCCTCCACTTATGATGCTTCTGTGCCTTGGAGCGTCCTGCTCCCAGTGCCTGCGACAGCCGGTCCCTGCGGCTCTGCCTGGGAAACCGCCTATCCCTTGAGACCCAGCTTAGACGTCGCTTCCTCCAGGAAGCCTCTAAAACTGCCCTACCCCAACACAGGGCTCAGCACAGCTCCCTCGGTGTTCCCACAGCACATGTGTCGTTTCATGTTTATTCATTTATACACCCCGTTCTTTGTGTACTGGGCAGCTCCCAGGGGACACGGAGCCTGCCCGACTCATCCATGCATCACCAGGGCCCGGTACATGGTGGGTGCTCGGTGAATGCTCATGGAGTGAATAATTGCTCCATTTTAAAAAAATGAGCCAGAGGCTAGCAACCAGAAAACTGCAGTCTGAGCCTGCTACCTGGATGATGTGGACAAATCCTTAACTTTGACTTCTCGCCTGCAAAGTGGGCCATAGTCCTTGCCTACCCTTACGACAGGGCTGTCACCTCACTGGCAGGTGTTTACCTTACGTGCACTTTCAGCCTGCAGGACTCGTGGGTGACTTTGTGTTCTCTGCTTCCCTGTCGCCAACTTGCTCCACCAAGCGTGTCCCAATTCCTGGGCCCCAGAATAATGACACTTAGCAACGGCCAGCATCCAAAGCCACATGTGGCCCCAGGAATTTGGACCGATCTCCTGATCAGGGCTTAAAGTAACAGGACCTCAGAAGGGAAGAGAAAGCCCAGACAGGATGGGCCACATGGTGATTTCTCTGATGCCTGGTTTCAAATCCCAGCTGTAGCCTTTACTAGCTGTGTGACCTTGGGGAAGTTGCTTAACTTCTCTGAGCCTTATTTTCTTTACTTGTAAAATGAGACTAATCATAGCACCTACATCAGAGTGTTTGTGTGAGGAATGAATAAGTTAATACATGTAAAGAGCTCAAAGAGTGCCTGGTACACACTAGGCAACAAAGGTTAGCTATCATTATTGTTGATGTTGTGGTTATTCCAATGGATGAAAGACTCAGGCCTGGATATTCCGGGCTGGCTGCTGTCCAGATGCCAGGGCAGGAGGCTGAGCTGACCTCTGCCTTCCTGAAAACAGAGGCCAACGCCGCTGTCCCCTCCGACTGCTGTGGGCGGTGGGAGGGGCCTGGGTTCCAGCCAGCCTGGGGTTAAGCTGCCAGCTCCAGTGGGCCCTGGAGTCCCTCTGGCAGTGTGGCCTTCCCCGGGGTCAGTGCCCCAGGCTCCCTGGCCTTTTGAGCGGGAGCTGTGGGTGGAGCGCTTCTGGGTGGGGGATCTACCCCGGGCCCCCAGATGCCAAACATCTCAGGTCTGTTTGGAAAGGCCCCCCACCTTGGGATTGTCCTTTTGCCTACAATTCCGGGAAAAGGCTCCAGCTCAGGCTGAGAACGGGGCCGTGGTTTAAATTGTAGGAAGAACGCCCGAGGGTGGGACTAGAATCGGGTGGGCCGAGGGCCCAGCGGTCATCTTAACATCGTGTTCTCTCCCCGCGGGAAGCAGCTGGCTCCCCCTCCTGCTCTCTCGCATGGAATGGCGATGGCACAGTCGCTGAAGCAGCTTCCTTTAGCAGCAGCTGCGGGGCTGGGCTCCCGGCGGTGGGGATTTGAGTTTTTATGAAGGGAAGGGGAGGAGGGGACCCTTACACTGCCCGACGGCAGGTCCTGTGGCTTCTCTTCACCGTTAGACCCTGCTGGTGATGTCCCACCGTCAATGGCAAGTCAAATGTTGCTTCTGGGGGAGGGCGGGCCAGTGAGACACTGGCAGGGCTTTCTCCACACCCAGGGGTAGATGTGCGGCACACACACACACACACACACTTCACGCCAACATTGGACCAAGGCATAGCAGGACAGCATTCCTAGTTAAGAGGCGGCAAGGAGATGCCAATTCATGGCTGTCCTGTTTGTTATCGGAGGTCTAGATGGACATTTCTGGGAGTACCATCCCTCATCCCGGCAACTATCAGCCTTTAGAACCTGAAATTCACTGAGCCCTGGATACTCCATTCTGTGTGCAGAACTTCCATAGCCTCCCCTCCCCCGACAATGCCTTGCCCCTCCCCCACTCCCTCCCCTTCCCCCTCCCGCCCCTGCTCACTCCAGTCCTGTTGCCCACAGGACGCTGGCTCCTGCTCCCGGAAACCCATTTGCTGCTCCTCCCATTCCAGTTACCGATTCTTTTTCCTTAAAAAAAAAAAAATTAAGTCTTTAGTTCAATGTCCCGTGTTCTCTGTTGTTTTATGTGATTCTTTTTATGGGCGTTTTATAGACTGGGGAGTATTTAGGCTTCAATCTGAAGACACCGTACAAGGGTTCCGACGGTGCACGTAGGTCAAGCTGGGGGGGCCAGGTGTTGTGTTCTGCGAGATCCAGCTGAGTTTCTGGGTGGAAAGGAGGTGCATTGTGATAAATGTAGAAAACAGAGCTGAGTGCCTTCGACTGTGGCTGAATGAGTCCTTTTGGCAATCAAGGGAAAAGCTTTATCCACAGTCCAAACCCGTCTCACAGCAGATCTGTAGAGACAGCCCAGGCTTCAGCTGGGCGGTGAGCTCCCAGGGTGGAAAATGCAGGAGACTCTATTTTCTGTACAAGTGCAGACTAACGCGTAGTTCTTAATCAGGCCCAACCACGTCGCAGCTTTAGCTGAAGGCACCGTGCAGACAGGCCGCCTCCCCGGATCTCTTCTGCCTGGTGCAAAGCTCGAGGGAGACCCAGCCAGAGGGAACGGATGCAGAGGTGACCGGACACTGCCTGTGCCCTCTTGCCTGATTTTAATTAGGCCACCGTGTGAGCAGGAAACAGGATGGTAGAAATATGCCCTCCATTTGGAGTTGGAGAACCAGGGGTTGGCGTCCCAGCTCTGTGAACTTTGGCACATCGCCCGAAGACTTTGTGAGCCTCAGTCTTTCATCTGTAAAATGGGGATAATGATACCCTGCCCGGCCAGCTTCACAGGGTTGACACGCAGATCCAATGCAAGACACGCTGTGTAAACTGCAGCTCGACCTTTCATCATGAGGAGTTTCATTTCACATGGGTTGAGCCCTCTGGGCACCGCCCCCCCGCCCCCCACCCAACCCCGCCACCGCCAACCCGGGGATCCGCTTTATCTCCTACACGTGTTGGGGTTGTGCTGGCATCCTGTGCCCTGCCCACAGTTAGAGACGAATTTGCTGGTCTTCCCTGCAGAATGCTTGTCTTGCTGGTCCCGTGACAGCACAGCTGCTGAGGCTGCACATGGCAGAGAGCAGAGGAGGACAGAGTTGGGAGAGAGGGACTGGGTGGATCGAGGACGCCGCGAAAGATGAGTCTACCCACAGGCTTGTAACTGAAGCCGTACATTTACTCTGCATCTGGGGTTCTGCAGGGCGAGAGCTGGAATGATCAAAGACTGGGAAGGAACTGAAGAAACGTGGAAAAGAGATGGGGCCACGGTGGTGGTGGTGGGGCAGCTAATAAAGCTAGGGAAAAGAAGAGTTTCTCCAGAAAAAGAGGCAATCACAGTATACTATTTGGCTCTGCAGTGTACGATGCTGACACGATCATAACGTAAGTGATAATTACTGATGTGAGCATGACAAGGCTGTACAGAGATGCTGGGTGAAAGATGACTTCCTAGGCCGGAAGTCAGTGATGTTGTTAGATTAGATTGTAGATGCAATGAGGAGCTGGAAGTGCGTGCAGATGGTTTAGAAACATGGAACCGTGGGGGGAGAACAGCTGACAAGGTTAAAAGCGATTGCTTCTGGGGATCGGGACGCGGGTGGGGAAGAGGCTGTGGGTTTTTGTCATATGCCTTTGGTTCGATTATCTTTTGTTTTTTTTCTTAATTATCATGTGTATTATGTAGATCAGAACCCATTTTTAAAAGAGAAGTTCTGCAAGTCTTAAGACTCTGATTTCTGGACAGGAACTTGAAAAGCTCATCTGTTTCGGTCTCCCACCTTCAGACAGGTAAAGGCCCAAACCCAGGTGGCCTTTCAGAACATCCTGCTCAGCCCCTGAAGGAATTGCCAAAGGAAAAACAACATGGTTGATACTAGTTGATGAAAGCAGTGCTAGAAAGTCACAGAGGCCTTTGTGAAATGGTCATTGGCTGTTGAAAGATTCTCTTGCACCCTCTGAGGGGTCTCCCACTGAGGTGGAAAGGGCAGTTGGAGTGGGGCCAAGAGACGCCCTGGTCCTGGCCTTGTTCCTGCTTTGCTGTGGGATCAGAGCAAGTCATGGCCCTCTCTGGCCTCAGTTCCACCTCTGGACAATAGGGCTTTGAGTTTTCTGAGGGCCTTTACGGTTCATTTGTAGGACTATAAATGACAGCAAATAGCTTTCTGTGCACCGGGCACAGCAGGGCACAGAGGGGGAGCTAGGTAATAAGCGAGTGAACAGATAAGGTACTTTCAGACTGTGAAAATCCTCTTAAGAAAATAAGCCAAGGGGATGGGATAGAGAATGATGGGAAAGACAGTGCTGGAGGGGGCAAGGGTCCTTTATGTCGGGTGATCAAGGACGCTTCTCTGAGGAGGGGATATTTCAATCGAGACCCAGACAATGCGAGAGAGGGCCTGCTGAGGGTGGAAGGGAGAGAGTGCTCCAGGGGACTGAGACCAGGCCGGTCCCGCAGAGCACAGAAGCCCACAAGGACAAGGGGAGGCAAGAGGGATCAGCAGTCAGTATGACAGTTTTTGAAGGGAATATAAATTTCTGTGAATGGCAAGGATAAATTTGATGCCACCCTGGGTTTGGTGGGCCGGCCTTCATCCAACATCTTGCCCGGGGAGTTGTCTGATCTTCAGTATCTCCAGAGAGGGTCCCAGAGTCCCTGTGCAGGAGGAAAACATGCCCTGCATGTGTTGTAGGAAGGAGAAGGCACCCCTGGGAAGAGCCCTGGGAGTGGCGGAGGCTGGTCTACATAGGCCAGAACTGTGCTTCCAGGAGAACTAAGGGATGTTAGTCAAAGACTTGATGTGCAGGCTTCACCCACCTGGCCACACACAGAGCTGGTCCAGTACCTTCACGCTCTGAAGACCGTCTGAGGATCAAGGCTGGCACAGCACGCACAGTGTCCAGGATGCTTTGCAGTAAATTCAGTTTAAATTGAATTGAATCAGATAAAAAAATTAAAAGTAAGATCAGTTTAACGTACATATCCTTTGACCCAGCACTCCCACTTCTAGGAATCTGTCCTTCAGATATACTAACACAAGTGTGCAGAGTGCAAGGGTGTTTATTGGCAGCGTAGTTTGGAGTGGCAGAAAGTCTGGAAGCGACCTAAATGGCCATCAGTAGGGAACGAGTTGAGTAGATTGTGGCAGAGCCAGACAAGGAAATACCAGGCAGCTATTCCAAGAACAAGATGGATTCATCCGTGCTGGAAAAGGATGATCTTGGAGGGCGTTATTAGACGAGAAGAGCTAGGTTGGAGGATGGGCTGTCAGCTCCACACCCCTGCCCCCCACTAGCCCTGGAGCCCCCCCAGCCAGGGGAACTGGGGCTCTGTGAGAGCAGACACACCCACTCCCCAGTCCAGGGAGGAGGTAAGGGGAAGGGCAAAGCCTGTGCCGTGGCCCTTGAATGGCTGAGCTCCATCGATCCAGAAAGTGGACACTGGGTGCCCCCTCCAGTCAGGAGCGAAGGAGTGAAGAGTGGGGCATGAGGCCAGAAGTGTTATTCTGGTGCAGCTCCCTCCACACGGAAACCTGAGGAGTGGGGAATAAGTATTTCCACTTAACAAATATCTCTGGAAGGATGCACAGGAAACTGGGGAGAGTGGTTCCCTGTAGGAAAGGACCTGGGAGACTGGCGTCAGGGTAAGTGATGACGGGAGACTCCCTTTGGTGTAGAGATGCAGGAGTAAGGGGTCATTTTCAGTCCCTCCTAAAGGGCTCTCCTCTATTGATGAAGACCTCCCTCCAGTGCCTCTGCTGAGGCTGCTAGCAATGCCCTAGGTCCACAGGTGTATCTTTGATTTACCTCATTTTGTTTTCCATTGAAGTTTTGAATTCCAGGCATCATCACGGGAGAGCGCTAAGTAGGTGACATTTATTTCTCTATTCCCTAACTTTCCTGGACGCCCAACAGATCAAACCAACGTCTAGTCACCCTAGAATGCCCCCGGCCTTTCTCTTATTCTGGACTCAAGCCCTTACTTGACCGCTTATAAAAACTTACCCTTTTCTCTGAAGAGGGTTATTCCTAACATCTGGAATTCCAACTGAAATCACTCCCAGGTGTTACAGCAGTGCCTCCCAGACGTTGGGCATTGGAAAAACACCCTCAGAATTAGTGCCAACACCAAGGACCACCTGTTCTTTTATTTACATAATATTTTTATTAAATGACTCACTTCTAAAATTTCAATAAATTTGTTTTAAAAGGATAGTTTATACCACAGCTATAAACGGTATTACTTCTTATAAAAAGAAAGAACTTTAAAAATAAATATAATAAAATCTAAAGTGTTGTTAAATTCTAACTACACACTATGGCCTCCCCAAAGTTCTGCTTTTTCTTTTTGCTACAAAAAAAAAAAAAAAAAGAAATTGGATATGTCTCAATCATCTGGCCGCCTTTTGATCTCATATCTTTGTGAAACTCTGGTGCTTAGAAACTTTTATTCTTTACATATTAGACTTAAAAAGAAGCCCAGAGAGTGATGTCAGCATCATGGTGGAGTGAGCTCTCCCCTTAGAATCTCCCCTCTAAGATACAGTGAAAAGGACATTCATGTACAAACAGAGGACACTCACGCAAAACACAAGACATCTGAGAGATCTACACAGCCATACATCTGAAGGTGAAGGTGCTGGACCTCAGGAGGAAGTGGAAGGAGGTAAGGGGATCTCCTCTGCCTCCTGAATGGCAGTGACCCCAGGACTGTGTGCAGCTCTGAGAGGAGAGGGGGGTGAGGCGGCCCTCTGTGGGAACACCTTCGCTCTCCAAGTTCTCTCACAGGCTGATGGGAAGCCCCACACAGAGGTGGCTAAGCTATTACTGGGTGTCTTCATCATGCCAGCAACCCAGAAAAGCAGATAGCGAGGGCAGAGCAGAACGCCCCCGGGATTGCATAGGCAAAAGAAAGCGCTCCTCCCCCCGCCCTGCACTCCAGCTCAGCTGGTGGGCCAGAGTGCCTGCCTATATGATAGAAAAGCAGTGGCTGTGAGTGAGCAAGCCAGGGTTGCAGCAGGTTCAGAATACACGGCTCTTGACCCCCACCCAGTGGCGGCAGGTGGAAGCTGCAACCAACTACTACCACTATGCAGAGGCACAAATCCACGCCATCAAACAATATGAAAAAATATTTTAATACTTCAGACCAGAAGGGAAATGACAAGTACCCAGAAATCAATTGTGAAGGCACAGAAATCTACAATCTAAATGACAGAGAATTCAAAATAGCTATCATAAAAAAAACTCAATGAGTTACAAGGAAATACAGATACACAGTTCAATGAAATCAGGAACTTCTTCACAAAAGAGACTGAAACTATAAGGAAAAACCAATCAGAAGTGTTGGAGATGAAAAACACAATGGATGAGATAAAGAAAAGTCTGGAATCCCTGAATAACAGAGCTGATATTATAGAGGACAGAATCAGAAACTTGGAAGACAGAAATAATAGAAATGCTTCAGATGGAGGAGAGCACTAAGACTAAAAAGAAATGAAGAAATTCTCTGAGAAATATCTGACTCAGTTAGGAAATGCAACAGAAGGATTATAGGTATTCCAGAGGGAGAAGAGAAGGAGAACGGAGCTGAAAGCTTGTTCAAAGAAATAATAGCTGAGAACTTCCCAAATCTTGGGAAGCAGCTGGAAATACAAGTGAAAGAAGCTATTAGACGTCCTAATTATATCAATATTAAAAGACCTACTCCAAGATGTGTAGTAGTAAAGCTGGCAAAAGTCAATGACAAAGAAAAAATACTAAGGGCAGTAAGGCAGAAGAAAATAACTTATAAAGGAACCTCTATCAAGCTTTCAGAGCATTTCTCAGCAGAAACCTTACAGCCTGGGAGAGAGTGGAATTATGTATTCAAAATTCTGAAAGACAAAAACTTTCAGCCAAGGATACTCTATCCAGTGAATATATCCTTCAGATATGATGGAGAAATGAAAACTTTCCCAGACAAACAAAAGCTAAGGGAGTTCATCACTACAAGACTCCCCTCCCCACAAGAAATGCTCAAGAAGGCCATCATAGCTGAAAAAAAGAAAAGAAAAGAAAAGAAAGGGGTTACAAAGCCTTGAGCAAGGAGATAAATAGGTAGACAAAATCAGAAAATTGCAGCTCTCTATCAAAACAGGTTAGCAAACAATTATAATATTGAAGATAAAGGGAAGGAAAACATCAAAAATAAATATAATCTCATCATTTTTAACCACAAACTCACAACACAAGATGGAATAAGTTGTGACAATAATAACCTAGAAAGGAAAGAGGAGAGGGATGGAATCAGCTTAGTCTAAGCAAATAAGAGGCTATCAGAAAATAGACTGTCACATCCATGAGATTTTTGATACAAACCTCATGGTAACCACTAAACAAATAATCAGAACAGAGACACAAGTGATAAATAAAAACTAAGAAAACCATCCTAGAGAGCTACCAAACTGAATCGGTAGTCTGAAATACATGGGACGAGGAACAAGGGAACAGCAGAAGAACTGGAAAATGAGCGATAAAATGGCAGAATTAAGCCCTTATGTATCAATAATCACTCTTACGTGTAAATGGATTGAGTTTTCCAATCAAAAGACACAGAGTGGCAGGATGGATTAAAAAACAAGACCTAAAAATATGCTGCCTCCAGGAAACTCATCTCAGCTCTAAAGACAAAAAAAGGTTCAGAGTGAAAGGATGGCACTTATAAATATGTATGCACCCAACACAGGAGCAGCAAAGTACATAAAGCGACTATTAACAGACCTGAAAGGAGATATCAACAACAGCACAATAATAGTGGGGGACCTTACACTTGCATCACTGGAGAGACCATCCAGACAGAAAGTCCACAAGGAAACAGTGGATTTAAATGAAACACTGGACCAGATGGACTTGCTAGATCTATATATAGAAGACTCCATCCAAAAACAGCAGACACACATTCTTCTCAAGTGCGCATGGAACAGTCTCAAAGATTAACCATAGGTTGGGAAACAAGGTAAGCCTCAATAAATTTAAGAAGTTGAAATCATATTAAGCATCTTTTCCAAACATACTGCTATGAAACTAGAAATCAACTACAAAGAAAAAGCTGGGAAAGTGACAAATATGTGGAGACTAAACAGCATGCTACTGAACAACCAATGGATCATTGAAGAAATTAAAGGAGGAATCACAAAATATCTGGAGACAAATAAGAATGAAAATACACCATACCAACTCATACAGGATGCAGCAAAAGTGGTCCTAAGAGGTAAATTCATAGCAATACAGGCCCACCTTAACAAACAAGAAAAATCTCAAATAAGCAATCTTAAACTACACCTAACAGAATTAGAAAAAGAAGAACAAACAAAGCCCAAAGTCAGCAGAAGGAGGGAAATAATAAAAACTAGAGCAGAAATAAATGAAATTGAAACAACAACAAGACAGTAGAAAGGATCAATGAAACAAAGATCTGGTTCTTTGAGAAGATAAACAAAACTGACAAACCCTTAGCCAGACTCACTAAGAAAAAAAGAGAGAAGGCTCAAATAAATAAAATTAGAAATGAAAGAGGAGAAAGTACAATGGATACCACAGAAATGCAAAGGATTATAAGGGAATACCGTGAAAAACTATATGCTAACAAATTGGATAATCTAGAAGCAATGGATAAATTCTTAGACTCATACAACCTCCCAAAACTGAACCAAGAAGAAATAGAGAATCTGAATAGACCAATCACAAGTAAAGAGACTGAAATGATAATCAGAAACCTCCCTCAAAATAAAAGTCCAGGACCAGATGGCTTCTCTGGAGAATTCTACCAAACCTTCAAAGAAGATTTAATACCTATCCTTCTCAAACTATTCCAAAGAACTGAGGAAGATGGAACCCTTCTAACACATTCTATGAGGTCAACATCACCCTGATACCAAAGCCAGACAAGGACAACACAAAAAGGAAAATTACAGGCCAATATCGCTGAGGAACATAGATGCAAAAATCCTGAAGAAAATATCGGCAAACCGAATACAGCAATAGATTAAAAAGATCATACACCATGATCAAGTGGAATTTTTACCAGGGACACAGGGATGGTTCAACATCCGCAAGTCAGTCAGTGTGATACAACACATTAACAAAATGAGGAGTAAAAACCACATGATCATCTCAATAGATGCAGAGAAAGCATTTGACAAGATCCAACATCCATTTATGATAAAAACTCTTAATAAAATGGGTATAGAAGCACAGTACCTCAACAGGATAAGGGCCATATATGACAAATCCACAGCCAACATCCTACTCAGTGGGGAAAAACTGAAAGCCATCCCTCTGAGAACAGGAACAAGACAAAGGTGCCCACTTGCCACTCTTATTCAACATAATACTGGAGGTTTTGGCCAGAGCAATTAGGTAAGAAAAAGAAATAAAAGGAGTCTAATTAGGCAGTGAAGAAGTGAAACTCCCACTGTTTGCAGACGACATGATTTTATATATAAAAAACCCTAAGGAATCCATTAGAAAACTATTAGAAATAATCGACAACTACAGCAAAGTTGCAGGGTACAAAATAAACTTAGAAAAATCAGTTGCATTTCTATACTCTAATAATGAACTAACAGAAAGAGAAGTCAAGAATACAATCCCATTTACAACTGAAACAAAAAGAGTAAAATATCTAGGAATAAATTTAACCAAGGAGGTGAAAGACCTATATAATGAAAACAATAATGTATCTTTGAAAGAAATCGATGATGACATAAAGAAATGGAAAGATATCCCATGCACATGGATTGGAAGAATAAATATAGTTAAAATGTCCATACTACCTAAAGCAATCTACAGATTCAGTGCAATCCCGATCAGAATCCCAATGGCATCTTCACGGAAATAGAACAAAGAATCCTAAAATTCATATGTGACAACAAAAGATCCCGAATAGCTAAAGCAATCCTGAGCAAAGCTGGAGGCATCACAATCCCTGACTTCATAATATACTACAAAGCTGTAATAATCAAAACAGCATGGTACTGGTACAAAAACAGGCACACAGTTCAATGGAACAGAATTGAAAGCCCAGAAACAAAACCACACATCTACAGAGAGCTGATCTTCGACGAAGGAGCCAAGAACATACAATGGAGAAAGGAAAGTCTCTTCAACAAATGGTGTTGGGAAAACTGGACAGCCACATGCAAAAAGGATGAAAGTAAACCATTATCTTTTACCATACACAAAAACTAACTCCAAATGGATCAAAGACTTGAAGGGAAGACCTGATACCATAACACTCCTAGAGAAAAACAAAGGGAGTACACTCTTTGACGTCAGTCTTAGAAGGATCTTTTTGAATACCATGTCTACTCAGACAAGGGAAATAAAAGAAAAAATAAAGAAGTGAGACTTCATCAGACTAAAGAGCTTCTGCAAGGCAAAGGAAACTGGGAACAAAATGAAAAGACAACCCACCAACTGGGAGAAAACATTTACAAATCATATATCCGACAAGGGGTTAATTTCCAAAATACATAGAGAACTCACACAACTGAACAACAAAAGAACAAACAACCCGATCAAAAAATGGGCAGAGGAGATGAACAGACATTTTTCCAAAGAAGATATACAGGTGGCCAATAGGCACATGAAAAGATGCTCAACATCACTAATCATCAGGGAAATGCAAATTAAATCCACACTAAGATATCACCTTACACCCATTAGAATGGCTATCATCACCAAGACAAAAAATAACAAATGTTGGAAAGGGTATGGAGAAAAGGGAACCCTCATACACCACTGGAGGGAATGCAAACTGGTGCAGCCACCATGGAAAACAGTGTGGAGATTCCTCAAAAAATTAAAAATGGAACTACCATATGACCCAGCCATCCCACTACTGGGTATTTATCTAAAGAACTTGAAATCAACAATTCAGAGACTTATGCACGCCTATGTTCATTGCAGCATTATTTACAACAGGCAAGATGTGGAAGTAACCCAAGTGCCCATCCACTGATGATTGGGTAAAGAAGACGTGGTAGATATATACAATGGAATACTACTCAGCCATAAAAAGACAAAATTGTCCCATTTGCAACAACATGGATGGACCTTGAGGGTACTATGTTAAGCGAAATAAGCCAGACAGAGAAAGACAAACGCTGTATGATTTCACTCACATTTGAAAGATAAAGTAACATACAGACAAAGAGAACCGTTTAATGGTTACCAGAAGGGAAGGGATTAGGGTGTGGGCACAAGGGGTGAAGGGGCACATTTATATGGTGACCAACAAATAATAATGGGCAACTGAAATTTCACAATGTTATAAACTATTATGACTGCAATAAAACAAAATTGGCACCTGTTAGACAGCCTAGCACAACCTGGATCTTTTTCCTTGGTGGACTCAGAAGGATTAGAGAGGACTTTCTTCGGTGTTATTTAATGCCCTATCAATGCACCATCCAAAATCACGCCTATAACATTTGAGTTCCACACTTTGTGAAAGGCTGAGTTTCTTTTTCCTTTTCTAGAAAGTTTTAGTTGTCTGTCCATTTGCATTTGTGTCATCTGAGCTGGACAATATCTGAAGCCATTATCATATATGATAATACATGAAACCTGGAGTTTATGTTTACCCCGCCTGATGAGATTGGCATTTTTGGCCTTCCAGCTGATAGTAAAGTAATGTGGCATTCTGTGTGGTACATGAGCCTTTTTTTCCCCAAGGGTCTGAAACACATCTCTTTGGAGGCAGTGTATGTATGATGGCAGCTAAAAATGACGCAGGCCTAAACAAAGGGGGATTTGTCCTTTTTAAAAGAATTGAAAGAATCTCTGAGCTGGTTCATTGGGTTCCTCCAAGTGACGATGCACAGAATCACAGCTGGGACCACCCAGGCTGAGCTCTGCAGCCACACAGCTCCGGGCTCGCGGTTAGTGAGTCATGAGTCTCGAGGAGTGGCCCCTGTGTGAATCCGGAGGCCTCGATCAGTACTATGAGCCCCAATAATGAGTCCCATGAGTGACTGCACGGTCAGAGCATGATCAGAGAGGACAAGTTCTCATGTACTGATGTCTTTGGTGCCTTTGGAGTATCACTTTCATCCAGTACCACTTTCATTACCTTGGGACAACCCTAGTTCTTGTGCAAGATTTCCAATTTCACTTTGCAGTCACTTCCTGTTGTATGTTATTCAAACTCTCCGGCCATAGTGAAAAATTCACTCTGAAATTTCAGTGGTTTAATATCCAAAAGCTTATTTCTAAATCACAGTATCTGTCCAAAGTGTGAGGCTTCAATGTATCATGGCTGGACCATCCCAGCTACTTCACCAGGGGAGGGAGCATGGAGAACTCACACCTGCTCTTCAGCCCGGAAATGATACACGCCAGCTTTGCTTACAGCTCATTGGCCAGAATTAGTCACAAGGATGCAAACTAACAGCAAGGGAGGCTGGGAAATGTAGTCTTCCCATGCCCAGAGAGAGGAAAATGAAGTGGTGATGGTCCGCCACACATTGTGTTTGAATTTTTGGCCAGATGTTGTTTGAATGGGGATGCTTATTAACGGGAGGGGTGTTTGAGTGGGGATTAATTTTATAAATGGTCAGATCATTAGGAGACATTTTTGTACTGGGATCAGTTTGCCTTGTTACGCAGCAGGGACTGTGATAATGAATGCTCGGAGGGTGAGCATCCTCTGATTCCGTGAAATTCCCACGGCATCGCCTGGAGGGGTGGGGATCGAGAGTAGCATTGTAGCTCACACAGAGCTACTCCTTCCTGGCCTGGTGCCTGCCCTGTGCTGCTTCCAAGAGGTGTGACGCTTTTCTGAATTAGGGATTTTCATTGGTCCTCACCCTTCCTCCTCCACAAGGAATTGTTGGTGTCTGGATGCAACATGGAACAGTTCCTCCTGCCAGACTTTGCCCAGTAAAGTCTCCAGGCGAGGGAAGATGAGAAGAGCTGTTTTCGATTTTCTAAAACCCCATTAAAAGTTCCTTGTTTTTCATTTTACTTTTGCTTTGTCTTTGAGAAGTTTAAATTTCTCTCTCTCTCTCTTTAGCGCATCTCTCTCTCCGGGCTTTGAACGCGACCCCTCGCCCCGCAGTGCCCTGTGAAAATGTTGGTGCTTCTGGCTTTCATCATCATCTTCCACATCACCTCTGCCGCATTGCTTTTCGTCGCCACCATCGACAATGTAAGTTCCCTTTTCTTTGGGCCATCCCAGAAGCCCTGGATCCTAGAGTCCATAGAAGCAGGATTGAGAAACCCCCAGGGTGATTATAATTTGGGGAGGTCCTCCCTACCAAGGCATGCCCGTCTCAGCCCGGGCCTGAGGACTCTTGGCCCAAGTGTGGGGGTTCGGAGCATCCCATGTTTAGGTCTGGATGGCCATTGACCTTGGTCCTCTCATCTCTGAGTCCCCCACAGAGCCTGGCGTAATGTCTTGGGTGTTGGGAGCCCTTTCAGGATGCGGCTTAAATTCAGGCTTCCTCAGGTCAGTCCCTCAACCTTGGCACTGTTGTCATTTTGGGCTGGATCACTCTTGCAGGAGCCATCCTGTGCACGGTAGGATGTTTAGCAGCATCCTTGGTCTCCACCCACTGGATGCCAGCAGCACTCCCACCCCTAGTTGTGACAACCAAAAATGTCTTCAGACACTGCCAAGTGTCCCATGGAGGGTCAATGAGCTGTTGGCATGGATTAATATCCATCCTAGCAGGAATTAAAGCTATTTACTAGGGATCGTCTATGCCCTGTACCCTGATCCGAAGCCCTGGCTTCAATCCTGATAATTGCAGACTGCAGGGACATTTAGAGTCAGAAACGCTGCCCAGAAAGCCAAAAAGTGCACCCTATATGTGGCCACCGGTTCTGCCTACACGTAGACTCCTGTTGACGAGGCATCATAATGATAATAGGCCGTCGTGACACATGTCGCCTAGAGTGCTTACCCTGGCCAGGTCCTGTGCAAGGCCCTTTATGTGCAGCACCTCATTGGATTCTCCCTCACATCTGCGAGATGGGTCCTCTCCTGCCACTGTTTTATGACGAGGGCGCTGACCCTCCGAGCAGGTCGGACGCCCACTGGAGTTTACACGGCAACAAGTGGCAGAGCTGGCATTGGAACCCTTCCAGAGGCTTCCGAGCCTAGAACCTGTAAGGGGCGATGAGTCCAGTGGTCGGGTTTGGGTTCCTGGAGGTTCTCGAAGAGCTGCTGTGAGTGGCCAGGGCAGGGATCCCATTGATGCTGTGGGTTAAATATTTGGACCAATCATTATCCAAAGGGCCCGTGCTCTGTGAAATAAATGGTATTGAATGTGCTTTTAAAATCTCCTTTTTCTATTTCTTGCATCGAATCCTTTGGGATTCTCAAAAGGTCCCAGACATAGTGAAAGGGATAGACAGACATCAGGGACACAAAAGCCATCAGCCACAGTCCAGTTGATCCCATGTTGGACCCCTGGGTATTTCTTTGACTGTGGCACTTACTGAGAAGACCCAGATGGGCGTTTTTGCCAGTCAGGGCGTCGTGGTATTCATTGTGAGTTAGGAGTTGTGCTTGGCGCTGTAGCTGGGCACGTAGTGGGAGCTCAGCGAACGTTCGTTGCTGGCACGGATGGGTGGGGGAGATTCCAGTCTTTGGGTGGATGGAAAGCGGAAGGAGGGCCATCTCGGGGCAGAGAGCAGCAGAAGCAGAGAGAAACGAAAGCATCTGGATGGAAGACAGGAGAAGGGGATAGACAGACGTTAGGGGCAAAAAAAGCCCTGAAATCTGATCATTTCACCCACACCGCCTTTTCCCTAGATTTCATCCTCTTCCACTGCCCCCTGACATTCCCCTGTAGTTCTTGCGAAACTTACCGCCGTCTGCTCTTGTTGCCGCCACGGAGCCTCATCTCCTCTCCCACGCCCGGTGAGGGCTGGACCTTCTCTTTCCTTGCAGCAGACCAGCAGCTTCGGCATCACCTGGGGGCCTGAGGGGAATGCAGAATCCCAGGCCCCGCCCCAGACCTCTCGAATCCCCAGGGGATGCGCGTGCACGCTGCCGATGGAGAAGCGCTCGTCGCAAGTACTTCTTTACTGCGTGCCGCAGCCCTAATTAGGAGTCAGCGTTTTCATCGTTAACACGCAGCCTTTCCCTGTGTTTCCGTTTTGTCCTCCAGGCCTGGTGGGTAGGAGAAGAGTTCTTTGCAGACATCTGGAGAGTGTGCATCAACAACACGAATTGTACAGAAATCAATGACACGTTTAAGGGTGAGTGTGAAGCTGGCTGAGAAGCACTGAGTGAAAAAAGGATGCTCGGGAGAAAGACGTCCTGACTCTCTGATTCCTCACCCCTCCTCACTCCCAGCACACTGAGGCGGGCCTGGCTGAGTGCCTGGTGCGTGCTGGTGCAGGGGACACATAAGCTGGAGACAGGAAGGGTATGGAGAGGCCAGAAGCCGGGGCGGGGGGAGCACCAACCCCACCAAAGTTGGGCCCCACCCTTCTCTTCTCTGTTTCTTGGCCAAGCAGAGTTTCCCTTCCTCACCCTTTCTCAGCTTCAGCCCTCTTCTAGAATCTTCTCTCTGCTCCTCTTTTGTCCAAGTCTTGCCTCTAAGTAGGCTCCGAGACTAGAGTTTATATTTGGGTCACATCCCGCATCTCGGCAGCCTGCTGTGGCAGAAATCCAAGAGCCGGCCCTATATGTGACCTCACTTTGGGCGGGTCGTTTGAGCCCTCGGAGTCTTAGTATCCCCAGCCGTAAAATGGAGCTGGAGGCGGCGGACCCGCCGTGCTGCCTCTGCGCACGGGCTGAAGTACACAAAAATGCTTTGTCAGTGCAGAAAACCCCACTTAAAAACGTGCTGCCCGCTCTCCTTCGCTGTGGATCGAGTGGTTGTTTTCGGTTGCGGAACTGATGGCAGAGGCTCTGTGGGAGCCGAAGCCTGATAAAATACGAGAGGCCCGCTTCCACTGGATGTCTCAGACAGACCACGCATCGCTTAGGGCAAGCGTGTCCCAAATACGACGTGACATACTTATCCTAAAATGTTATTTCTGGTTTATCTGCTGTTCCCATTTAATGGGCATCTCATTTTTGTGTTTGTTTTTGTTTGTTTGCTGAATCTGGCAATCCACGTCAGGGAGCAAGGGACCCTGCTCGCTGGGCCCAAAGTCTCCCCATTCCCTAGTGGCAACCTCAACATTCGTAATGACAGCGGCAAAATACCAATGGAAGGCATCGATTCCTGAAGGTTTACTGCAAGTCGTGGGCTGAGGCCTTTACATAAGTGATCTCAGAGCCCTATCAGACAGGGACCAGTGGCCTGTTTTAAGATGGGGAAACTGAGGCACAGAGCAGAAACCCAAGGCCACACAGCCAGGAGCAAATGATGGAGCCAGGATTCCGATCTAGCAGTGACTACTTCTGAAACTTGTGCTCTCTGCCCCATACTGCAACTGTGCCACTGCCCATCTCGGGTCTCTTCGACCGCCACAGTGCCCCATGACCCTGGAAACAGCCGTTCTCCCTGCCCAGCGACCCCCAACTGCCACCATGTGCGTGGGAAGCTGGAGAGCTTGCTGTGCTGGTGGCAATGTTTCCAGGCCTCTATGGTTTGCGTCCCACATCCTCTGTGTGTGATCATTCACCTGTTCTTTTTCTTTAAAGTGACAGAGGTCGGCAAGCTACCAGCCAAATTTAGTCCAAGGAGCTGAGAATGGTTTTTACCTTTATAAAGAGCTGTAAAAAAAAACAAACCACAGAACCCAACACCAAGAAGACATGCAATAAGGCACTGTAGGGCCACCGAGCCTCAAATATTTCCTGTCTGGCCTTTACAGAAAAACCTTCCAACCCTACTTAAAAACAGTTCACTTTTTCCTCACGTAAATTTATTTTCGGGGGAACTTTCTCTCCCTTTCATAAAAGATAAACTGATATCACTTGTCTCATAAAAGAAAGAAAAGTTTTAAAAAAATGATACATTGAAAACCGAACAATGTTATTAATTCTGACCAGATGCACTTGCCCCCTGAAGGCCCTAAGCCCGCTTCTGGTTCTTTCCTTATTAAAAAACAAAACAACAGCCCAAACCCAGGTGTGAGCAGGTGTTGCAGAAGTGCTGAAGAGCCCCGTGGAGAACTCCTCCTCCAGGTCCTGAGACAGCCTGAAACAGGAGCAGACTGAGCCTCCCTCTCAGGAGGCGGGTTTTCTGGTTCGGCGCCCCAATGGGTTCCACCTCCATCAGCCTCATGGGCACCCGTGGCACGTCCGCACCCGCCCCCAACTATGCGAAACCCTGTTCTAAAAACGCGCATCCGTCTTCCTCCTAAAGCCGTTGTCTCTAGGGAAGGCCGTGACAGAATGCCATGCACTGGGTGGCTTAAACCGCTGACATTTATTTCTCGCAGGGTGCCTGCAGATCCTGGTGAGGACTCGTCCTGGTCTGCAGGCAGCGCTCTCGCTGTGTCCTCGCTGTGTCCTCACGTGGCGGAGCGCGGCGGGCGAGAGCAAGCTGTCATGTGTCTTTCATAAGGGCACTAATCCTGTTCCCAAGGGCTCCACCCTCATGACCTAATCACCTCCAAAAACACCCCCACCTTGGGGGTTAGGATGTCAACATATGAATTTTGGGGCCTGGGGACACATTCAGTCCACAGCAGACATGTTTTCCATCCAGTTATACGCTGCTTAACGATGGGGATACGTTCTGAGAAATGCAGCATTAGTCGATTTCATGGTTGTGTGAACATCACAGAGCACACTTACACACACCTACGTGGGGTAGCCTACTGCACGCCTAGGCTCGATGGTACTCATCTTATGGGACGACCATTGTATGTGCAGTCCATCTTTGTCCAAAACATCATTATGTGGCGCATGACTGTATTTGCCCCGTCACCTGGGGGTACTTACTAAAAATACAGATTCCTGGTGCCCGGCCCAGAACAACTGTATCGGAATCTCAAGGAGAGAGGCCCAGGAGTCTATGTTGTTAACAAGCCCCTGGATGATTCTTGAGATTGGGCAAATTTGGGAAGCGCTACTCTAAGCAAGAGGGTCACAACCTTGGCCCCACGTTGGAATCCCCTGGGGGACTTCACCCTCCCCCCACGCCTTGTCCCAACACCAGAGCTTCTGACCTATTTAATTTACTCTAATTTACAAACAGGGAAATGCACACTTCTTAAGGGCTCAGTGTTAGGAGTTTTGACAGTTACACATACGCCCATGTGAGCACCAACCAAAGCAAGACGGAACATTCCCGTCACTCCAGAAAGTTCCCTCGGGCCCCTTCCCACTTGGTTCGGACCACGCCCTGCCCCTGGGGCAGCCAGTCCTGATTTCTGTCGCTAGAGTTTCCTTTCGCCTGTTGTGGACTTCACGCGAATGGGGTCACACAGTGTGTATTTGTGTGTGTGCCCGCCTGGCTTCTTTACTCACCATAAGGAACGGGGCAGGGGGCCAGCTGCTCTCTGGATGATGCTAATGTGCAGCCAGAATGAACCAAGATCCATCGCTCTAAACACTTAGTACATAGTTACTAATCATTGCAAGTTTTAGGCAAAATTGCAAAATTGCAAAAAAAAAAAAAAGTTTGCCCTTGGATTTTCCTCTGCAGCTTTGGGGGCAGTCCCCTCACCCGCCTCAGCTGCGTCCTAGTGATAACATTCGGCCCGCACACAGCACTCCCCTTTTGCCGGCACCCCCTGAAATCCTGCCATGGATGAATCCACTCCACTGTCCCCACCGGATGAGGTGGGAGCTGTTACTATCCGCAGTTTATGGGGGAGGAAACTGAGGCCCATGCAGGTGCTCCAGTCCATGCCCCTTGACCCTTCCGTGCGCCTGCGGTGCGGAGCTGCAGCCGGGTCCTCCCGCACGCAGCACCCTCCACCCGCGACCCGCTCCCTTCTCCGCTCAGCCTTCGCTGGACCGAGCCCCAGCTTGCCCGCCCCCCATCTCTCCTGCCCCCTCTCTGAGGCTCATCTGAAACAGTTCCCTTCCCCTGTTCCTAAGCAGCAATCCAGGTTTGCTGTCTTCGAGGGTATTATGTCGTCCACAGCCCACTCAGTCCCGAGAGCCCCAAGTCCCCGAGAAGCACCCGCAGATCTTTCTAACATGCAGCCCCCCATCCCGACCCATCCCATCCTGTCCTCTTGAACTGGAATCTGAGAGTTTGTACTTTAAAAACCTCCCAACCATGAGCCACACATTCGGGAGCAGTGTCCCAGCCTAGGAAGAAGGCAGAGCAGGTGGCTCTTGCTCCATTTTCCAGATGAGGACATGGAGGGTGGTCCCATCAAGGCACAAATGGACGCTAGAGGGAGGGTGTCGGGAGGACTCCTGGCTGCCCTCTGCGCTCACCGGACGCCCCGCCCATCTGCCTCCTGTCATCCCCGCCCTGGAGCTGCCGCTGTCCCGGGTGCGCCCCGGGCCCGGGGGGTCCGCGGTCCTCAGTCGTGCGCCCCTGCCCTTTCCCCACAGGTTACTCCATGCTGCAGGCGGTCCAGGCCACCATGATCCTGTCCACCATTCTCTGCTGCGTCGCCTTTCTCATCTTCGTGCTGCAGCTCTTCCGCCTCAAGCAGGGAGAGAGATTCGTCTTAACCTCCATCATCCAGCTCATGTCATGTAAGTAACACCGCGGGCTTCCTGGAGGAGGCGCTCCCTCCCCGCCAGAAGCCAGGAGGAGTGGAGGCAGGTGAGGATTTGGAAAGAAGTCGGCTGCCCTGCCGTGGCTGGACACTTTATATTTTGGAGTTTGGTTTACGTTTAGCTAGGGGTCCGGGGAGGCATTCTGAAGACGTGGAGCCTGAGCTGGGATGTAGAGTGAGTAGGAGTTGCTGTCTCGAATGTGCTGTCTTCGTCCAGAGGGGAGGGAACAGTGTGCCAGGCAGAGGGAACAGCATGACTGGAGCCTTGTGATGGGAGAGACTGACAGATGGTCAGTGGGGCTGCAGCGTAGAGATGGGGGAGCATGATGGGAGCTGGGGGTCTTGTAAGCCTTGTAGCATTTGGAGGTTTTCGTCTGAAGCTGGTGAGAAGCCATCAGCAGGTTTTAGGCTGGTTGGTGTCAGAAGTGCCCACTTTGGGCCAGGCCTCTGCGGGCTGCTGGAGATAAGAGATGAACTGGACCCGGCTGCAATCTTGGAGGAACTTAGAGAAAAAAGATGTCTGAGCACTTTTTTCTCCTTTTGAATTTTAGGCTGAAATCGGAGGAAGAGTCCTTATGCCACAACATGGTCATTCGTCATTGTTTCTCAGTAAACAGTCAAAGCTTTCTGATGACAAAAACTTGAAGCCCCTTCCACTGTATCTAATCCCTCTGGGGACCTTTCTGAAGTGCAAACCCCCAAAGCCCCATCCTGACCTTTTGAACCAGAATCTGCCAGCTTAGGACCTGGGAATTTGTGCTTCCCATGAGCCATGCATTTGGGAGCGGTGACCCAGACCGAGAGGCCAAAAGTGGTGCCAACTTTCCCAACGGCCCCAGCGAGGTGGTGAGGGACGTTGACCCTGCCCCTTCCTGTACTTTCTCTGTGTCTCCCCGTCAGAGGCACAGACACCCCACTGCTCTCCCATCAAAGGCAGCTGAATCCTGTCACTCGCATACAGACAGGGAACTTGGGGAGTTACCAGTCGAAGTTTATTTTCTGTCATTGTCCCCATTTGTCTATTTGTCTGTACGGCCAGTTAGTCAAAACTAATGACCTTCATATATATGTAGGAAAATTCCCCAGCAACCCCTTTGGCCCATCTGCCCCAAGCCTGCAGTGTGTCGATGCCACATCAGCCAGGGATTTTCAGGTGTGAGCGACAGATACTCTGTAACGTATGTAAGAGATGGGATTCTGTGGTAGCTCGTAAGAATTGAAGGAAAAGCTGAAAACCAGGTCTTGGAAAGTGAAGCCAGGCAACAGGACCCAACAGGCAGTTTCGTCAGGAAGATGCCACCAGAATCGAGGAGCTTGGACAGTGTGACTTTGCTGTAGATTCGAGTCTCCAGGGGCGAGTGTCTGATCGGCTGAGATTGTCTTAGGAGCTCAGCCCCCAGCCGGAGAAGGGCTAGGCATCTTGATGGAAAGTCTCCTCCAAACCGCCTGGCCAGGAGAGACAATAGGTCCCCCAAGGAAAATCAGGGTCCTTAGCCTCATCCGGCCACTAATGTCTATGAATGTTGGGACTCCAGGTGATTCACTTAGGATGCTTTTGGCTGCAAGTAAGAGAAAATCCAATTAACAGTGATTTCACCCCACAAAGATCTTTACTTTTTTTTTACATAGCAAATACCCTAGAAGTGGAAGGTGCCAGAGTTGGTTTGGCAGCTCAGTGGCATCATCAAGACCTGTACTTTTTTTATCCTTCTACACTATCATCTTCAGAGTGTCAGTGATGACCTCCTCGTAGCCCCAAAAAGGCTGCCGCAGCTCCAGACATTCATCCTGACCTAACAGTCTCTAAAGCAGTAAGCAAGGGAAAGTACAGCAACAAAAAAAATGCTTTCTCCTCCTTCATCTCTCTCTTTTCAGGGAGTAATATTTTTCACTGAAGGATTTTCTGTGGCCAGAACTGGGACACATACAGATCCATAAACTATAACAAGTAAACAGGAATAGGATTGCCAAGGGAAGCTGGCAGACTATGGCCCAGAGGCCAAATCTGGCCCACTGCCTGTTTTAGTATATAAAATTTTACTGCATCACAGCCCCACCCACTCATTAGTGTCTTGTCGGTGGCTGCTTTCATGCTACAACGGCAGAGTTGTGTAGTTGTGACAGAGACTGTATGGGGCTCGCAAAACCTTAACTGTTAACTGTCCAGCGACCCATGGCTTAGACCTTTTATGACTTATCCTCTGGGCTGGGTAGATGGCTGCCCAAACAAAATTAGGTTCAGCTGGCAAGAATGGAAGGCAAAATGGCTACAGGGCAGGCAGCAATATTCTGCCACAAAATATTCGCTGTAATCTTTCCAATAGATAAAATAAATACCTACTGCTAGTAAAAGCTGATGTTTGTCCGCAGCTCCGGACATACCGGTCCATGGTTGACTTGCATCCTTGCTGTCTTCCGACAGGCCTGTGCGTCATGATTGCAGCTGCCATCTACACAGACCGGCGTGAAGACCTTCACAAAGACAACGCGAATTTCTATCAGCTGATCTCGGACGGCACATACGGCTACTCCTTCATCCTGGCGTGGGTGGCCTTTGCCTTCACCTTTGTCAGCGGCCTCATGTACCTGATATTGAGGAAGCGCAAATAGAACCCGAGGAGGCAGGTCGCTGTCGCTGCAGTACAGAATCCACACTCAGATAACCATTTTGTATATAATCATTTTTTTTCCCCGTGGTTTTTCTAGCAAACGTATTGTTTCCTTTAAAAGCCAAAAGAAGAGAAGCGTTCGGCATTCTTAAGATCACAGAATGGACTGTGAAGGCTGGAGTTCAGAATTCCTGCCCGTCCGAGAGTTCAACACGACAAAGCCCCAAATCCAGCAGTGCTCAGATCCAAAGCTATTCCGCCAGATGTTTCGTAACCACAGGGACGTAATGTGATATGATGTGACAAGAGACCGAGAAAGCCAGCTCTCGGGGGACATCTTCCCCTAGGTTTGGGCCACACCAAGCCCCGCTCCCTTCAGCCGTCCTTCCTGAGTCTCTCCGTGTTGGTGGTGGAAGGGGGGGTGAGGGGATCCTGGTGAGGGATGAAGCCTCAGATGTTTAGCCGCGTTCCACGTGAGAAACAGGTCTCGCCCCCCGTGTCCTGTCTATATCCAACCCTCCTGTAACGGGCTGGGTTCAGAGAGGGCCCCTCAGGTTCCCCAAGAACATCACCTGCTGCCTTAGGGGAGGTGATGGTTGATCTGGAGGTCAGGCTCCCCCTACTCTCACGTGTGATCCCCGGAACGCCTTGTAAAATGCAGACTCTCAGGGTCCCTCCCCAGGCCTCCAGAATCAGGTCTTCAGGGACGGGGTCCGGGAACCTGCATTTCTAACAGGCTCCTCCGTTATGCTTAGATGTGTTAAAATTGAAGGCACAGTCCCAGGACCGGACGAGCAGAGCTGCCTCAAAAATGTTAAAGATCTCATGTCGAGGTGGGCGGGTGGGTCTCGACCCCCCTAACCTTGGCCTCCCTCAGCTCTTGGTTCTTCACTGTCTTCCACAGCTGCTTCCATCTGGACCACCCAGGCTCCAGTCCCAGGCCAGGCAGGCGATAGCCAGACACCCTGGGGGCAGGGCTGGACAGCCCCACTCTAACACAGAGGCCTCTCCCTTCTCTTCCTGCCCTGCCTTCATGGCTGGCTGACCTCTGCTAATCCCCGTTGGAGAGCCTCAGAGGACCCATCCCCCATTCATTCATTCAGTCATCAATATTGATTATGGAATCTTGTGCGTCAGGCACAGGGGCAACCATGTCGAGACCATCTCTCTCCGCATGGGGCTCATAGTCTAATAGAGGAGATAGGTTAAAAACCAGTTAGGAAAACTAATTACAAACAAAATTGCAAAGAACACAACCAAGGATTCGAAAGAGAAGCCCACAGGGCGAGAGGGAGCCTGCTTTACGCCTGCTGACTTTTAAAGGCTCCTGGAGGCATTTAGATTGGCCTGAATACCACGCCACTTAGCCTGTGCAGGTGGCATTCATCGGGCCGTACCCGTCTTTGTTCCAGCCAGAGAACACTTACTTCCTTGGAGGGTCCCAGGGTCCTGACAGCACGTGAAGCCATGAGGGGGACCCCAGATTGCCGTGGTTCTCAAACTTTAGTGGCACAAATGCCGTCTGGTGGTGGGGGGCGGTTCTGCCTTGCCAGGGTCTGGGCGAATGCGCATTCCGGCAATTGTGAGACTATACGGAGAAATACGGCTTTAGAGAGTTTGTCTTTAGGCGAAAAAGCGCTGTAAGGTGTGTGGGAAGGCAGGGGACCCCGGGAAGTGCCTTGAGAGAAACTCTTTGTGCCCCAGTGTCTTTTCCTCCTGTATTTCGAGCGGGCTTCTGGGGAGGTGTGCCCCGGCCAGGGCTGGGGCCTGTCCACCTGTCTCAGCGCTCGCGCCATTTAAGTGCTGCTGCGTTTGACCTAAGTGTCTCGATGATGTGCCATCAGTCCTGTTCTAGTGGAGCTGGGGAGATGTCTGGTCTGAGTAGTTTCAGGGCCACCGTGGAAAGCTCTTTAGTGCAAGATTGGGTTTTCTCTCCATCTATGCATTCATTCATTCATTCATTCATTCATTCATTGTTTGTTCATTTTGAGCAGAATGTTAAATGCTTTCTATGGTCCAGGCACCGTATGGGGCTCTGAAAAGACAGGGGCAAGCAAATCTAGACATACTCCCCAGGAAGAAGCCATCCACACAGTGCAGGATGACACAGGGCCAGTGACAAGACAAACTGCCCCCTCCTGCCTCAAGGGAAAACTGTCATTAGTCATGTTGTGGGTAGGAGCGTGGGTCACACCCCAGGGGTTTGCAGGATGCTATGAGATGCTACCTCAAGGAGGAAGGTGGGTCTAGGTGCCCCCAAGGTTTCTACCCAGGTGGCTTCTCTGTAATTTCCTGGGAGCCACAGTGAAACAAACAAAACCCCTTAGAGCGGGCAATCTGGAAAATCCCCAGGCAATGCATGAATTTCCTGCACAAAAAGCTTCAGGAGTATGTGAGTATCTGAATGAGCCCATGGGTTTTCCTGGCTGGTTGCCACTGCTGTGTAGCACTCAGTGGCTATGTCCATCTGTGAGGCCAGGGTTTTGTGAAATGCGAGCTGCCTTTTCCCCGCCGTGCGACATGCGCTGGGAGGCGAGAAGAGGTGATGGCGTGAGGAGAGAAGATCCGACCTCAGCCGTAGGTAGAAGCTGCGCTCGCTTGGTGCTTATGGTCAGTTATTCAAGAGCAGCAACAACAAAGAAAACGAGCCGAGACATCCAAGAAGCACATCTCAGGACCAAATATCTTACCGGTAACACCTGTATTTGAAGGAACCGTAGTTTGCGCCTTTTAGGACATTTTTATAAAGTACTGTAATTCTTGCATTGAGGGGCTGTGGATGGAGGACTGACTAACTCGTTTTGTCATTTGCATTAAAATTCCTTTGGGTCTCTGTTCCAATGAGTTTGGAGAATGCTTGGTTTGTGGCTCTGCGCGAATGTGTGTACTGATACCCGAACACAGGACAATCGGACGCTTGCCCGCTCCCGCACACTCTCGGCTCCAGGTTGTGCGCCTGTGTGCATGTAATCGACAGGCTGCGGTCCCAGGATGCTCTGTATTAATTGATGATGAAGAAACCCAGACCCCCAAGCCTGTATGTAAACACACTAAACACAGAAGCTTAGATAGAAGCATCGTTTCAAATCTGCCTGGATGGGGAATGACTAAACTCGCTAATAGTTGAACCGTTACTTACAATAAATACAGCAAATCGGACAGTTTTGTGTACTGGGGGGCAGTGGCGATGGGAGACGCTTGGGGAAGGCCGAGAGGTTAAGTTTGAATCTTGGTTTGGGGACAAAGGTGATGTTAGGGTAGTTAGAGGCTTTCTACTTGATGTGTCTTTAAAATAGTCCATTTTCTATGTTTTGTATAATCTGAGACTGTACATGAAAAATAAAGTTTAAAACCAAATTGCCCGGAGCGACAGACTCTAATGTTCCCATCATCTAGGGTAAAATGCTACCATTTTGAGTGGCAGTGGGTCACGTGATTTCTCATCAAGGTGACAATGGGCCATTTTTCCAGGGAGCCGTTGAGCTCTCGTAATTCATGGGACAGTCCCCAGCTCCTTCTGCTTCTTTAAAGGGGCCGGCTTCCGTAATTCATGGGACAGTCCCCAGCTCCTTCTGCTTCTTTAAAGGGGCCGGCTTCCGGGTGAATGACCTGCGGTTGCCAAGGGCCCCACGCTTGGTTAATGATCTGCCAGCACCGTCTTAAAATCCTTAATGCTATTCGAACAAACAGCCCACGTTTTCATTTTGCAATGGTCCCTGCAAATTATGTAGCTGGGCTTGTTCTTCCGTTTGGTTTAATAAAGACTTCCTTTAAAGTTTGGGGTGATGGTGGAAATAAGGCTATCTTTACAGCACACTCCACTAAAAAAAAATTCAGCCAGAATGAGACAGAGATTTTTCATTTCTACGTAAGGAATGCCAAAAGTAGTAAAAGCTATCCATCTGGGGAACACACAGTTCCTTCTTTCCATACAGGGGTTGCAAACTCAAACCTCCAGGGGCTGCCATCCATATTCTTTGTGTCTCTAGGGTTTTTTTGTGTTTCGTCCATGCGGCAGGTGGATGGTGTGACCCCGGAGCCCTCAGTTTTATATTTCTTCCATTCAGGAAATTCGCCTCTCGTTCAGTCAGTCACTCACCGAATATGATTTATCCTGGAGAATGTTGTGTGTGTGCTCGAAAAGAATATGTATTCTCTTGCTGTTGGATGGAATGTTCTGTATCTGTCTGTCAGGTCCATTTGATCTAAAGCACAGTTCAAGTTCTGTGTTTTCGTAGTGATTTTCTGTCTGGATGATCCGTCCATTGTTGAAAGTGGAGTGTGGTAGTCTTACTGTTATTGCATTGCTGGCTATTTCTACCTTCGTATCTGTGAATATTTGCTTTATATATTTAGGGGCTCCGATATTGGGTACATAAATATTTATCATGATAAAGGAGCCAATTCATCATGAGGATATTGTAAATGTTTATTCACCAAATATTCATGTACAAATTATGGCGTAAGCATTGTGCTGGGTGTCAGGTACATCACAATAAACTTAGTCCCTGCCCTCATCTAGACTATTTTAGTCCCAATTTCCAAAAAAAGTGAAAAAAAGAATAATGCTTGGTGTCACGTGAAAATTACATGAAATTCAAATTTCAGTGTCCATAAACGAGGCTTTCTGGGAACACAGTCATACTCATTTGTTTAGATATTGTGTACGACTGTCTTCACATGACAACGGCAGAGTTGCTACAGAACTTGCATGGCCTGTGAATACTATCTGGCCCATTACAAAAAAGGTTTGCTATCCCTTAGTCTATTTTAGATTTTATTTTTCCTTTTTGTCCCCAAAGCCCCCCTGGGACATAGTTGTGTATGTTTAGTTGTGGGTTCTTCTAGTTGTGGCATGTGGGACGCCGCCTTAGCATGGCTTGACGAGCGGTGCCATGTCCGCACCCAGGATTCGAACCAGTGAAACCCTGGGCCTCCGAAGCGGAGCACGCAAACTTAACCACTTGGCCACGGGGCCGGCACCCGCCCCCACCTCCTGCACCGTCCCTTAGTCTAATCAAGTACAAAGGGAGCTATCATTTTCTGGGTCTTTTTTCAGAAACAAGAAGAGCTTTCTCAGAAGCCCTTTAGTAAACTCTTCCTGATGTCATTGACCTGAGGATTCCAATTTCCACGCTGAACTCAATCACTGGCTGAGGTAATTAAGTTACCACACTTAGCGTTGACCTCCGAGCTGAGGGTGCTGCCTTCCGTGAGGGATAGACTTCAAACCACATTTAGAAAGGAGAAGAGGAGACTGACGTTAGGGAGGCAGCCAACCGTGTCTGCTACAGTCCATCCCCTTGTTGCCTAACATCCATGCATGAATCGTGTACATTCATGAAATGAACTGACCCCTCCCAGAGGGACACACCCCAAAGTCACGACCAGTTACACTTCCAGCTCCCACACCAGGGTCTCTTGGGGACGTGTTATTATCCAAGTGTAGCTCCTCCTGGCCCCAGCAACCTATGACTAAAAGTTGTCATGCACTCCCAAACGTATGCAATGTGTAATGGAGGAAAGGAACAGGATGCCTACAATGAATGATCCCCGTTGGGAAATGGATGAGCAGAATGAGAATTCATGCTCAGTGGCCGAAGTTTCATGGTCAGTCATGAATATCAAGAACTCCTTTCCTTGGTGGGGAGTGAGATCAGTGGGTGGTCAACGCACGGCCCTTGGTTCCACTCCAGGGGACGATCTCCCTAGTCCACAGTCCTCTAAGGGCATGTCTAAGATGGGCAGTGGGGAGGAGGCCCTTTGCTCCCTCCTGTGGGCATGAGGCCTAGGGTCTCAGAAGTACCTCACAGGGTTCGATAGTCCCAGGCTGCTCTCGGTTCCTTTGGCCATGCAAGGCCAAGCCAGCTAGAGATCTCATCTGGATCTTAAAAAAAAAAATTATTGTCACACAGATTTGACAGGGATCCAGTAGTGGCATAGCTGGCTGGTTCTGCTTTACGGTCTTTGATGAAGTGGACCTGATCTCTGAGCTGGGAGTTCCTGTCTCCTAGCCCCGTGCCCCTGTCTCTTGAGGCAATAGCTTCAGGCTCTCGTAATCCAAGCAATATCCTTGGGCTTGTCCCTTGTCTGGTGAAGGCTAGAGGAACAGGCCTATCTTTTCCTGAATCCCATACATCTCCTCTGCTCAGCTCTTTGCCTCCAACCACTGATCCTTAGTTCAGAGCATGGCTCAGCAAAGCCTTGTTCACTGGCCGAGGGCTGCTTTTTTATGGCCCAAGAGCTAAGAATGTTTTGCATTTTTAAAGAGTTGTAAAAAATGCAAAGAAGGATGCAACAAAGACCTTATATGGCCTGTAACACCTAAAATATTTACTGTCTGGCCCTGGTTTAGAATTTGACTTGCCCATCTCTGCAAATCTCCAGATCATTGGATTCTCCACCAATTTAGATTGCAGTCCTCAGGATGAGAGAATCTCGGTGGCCACATTTTCTATTTTTGCCACTAGATGGACCACCTTTGGCCCAAGGTTGACTTTTTCTTGTAGGAGCTTACTTTAGGCTCTAAGGAGCTGCACATGACAACATTCCGATGTGTTTCCACAACTTTTCCTGAGATTACAACATCCACAGATACGTGGTTGGTGTGAAATAGGTGACAGGTTAAATCAGGGTTAAACTGTGGCCCATGGGCCAAATGCAACCCACCACCTGATTTTGTAATCAACGTTTTATTGGCACACAGCCACATCCACTAATTCACATATGGTTGCTCCTTTCGAAGGCAGAGTTGAGTAGTTGACCATACGGACCATTAGGCCTAAAGCATTTACTGTCTGGCCCTTTACAGGAAAAGTTTGCTAAAGCTTGGTGTAGACTCACATAGGCCCTCTTGCCATAGCAATGCAGGGCCATCGCTTCCCAACCTGGAATGGGGGTCCTTGCAGCCCTCTGCTCTGACACCTCCACTCGGTCAATTCCACATAAGAGAGTCTGTGGCTTGTAGCACCCAAATTTAGTATTACTCAGGGTTCTGAGTTGCAAGCGACAGTGACTCCAGCTCATTTAAACAGAAAATAAATTTATGAAAAGGAAACGAGGTGGTACACAGACTTGGAAGCATGCCGCTAAATCCTCCGCCATTGCCTCAGATTGTGCCACAGACACAGTTGGGCAAGGAAACCGGCCGTCACAAGATGGTACTGCTCGAGCCAGGAATTTCATCGTACACAGCCAGTATTTCCACTGGAAATAGCTCCGTCTGTGCTATCCCTCCTCCTTCAGTCTTGGAGCCTGGCATGGTGCATCTGATTGGTGAAGACTGGGTCACATGACTGCAAGGGAGGCTAGCAGTGATGAGCAGGCATTTCCAGTTTCTATAGTGGGAGGCTAGATCTGCAACCCACAAAGACGAGGAAGGAAGGGACCTCCCCAACACAGGAAGGAGTTCCGACACTGGGTGGGCAAGCAGAATGGGAAATGCCTGCTAGGTCCCATCGGAAGCCAGCTCCTCATGGACCCACGGCTGAGCTGATGTTGCCTACATTTTATTCGTCCATATCCCACCTCCGTGCTCTTTGCTTGTAGGTGTGTAGAACCTGTACTATTCTTCACTGAACATTTTTCTTTAAACCAACTCTTTTTTATATAAATACATTTATTCAAAAGGAAACTAGAAGTTGAAAATCAGTGTCAGCTGTCATAAGTGACACAGTTGAAAACTAGATATGATTACAAACAAGAATGCTATTAAATGCGCATGATGAACTGTTGTCTGCAGGAGGCTTTGAGCCCGAGGACTATTCTCCTAATTAAGAACGGGGGTTAGAACACATGTACAGATGTTAAAAGACCATACCTGCTCGACGGAATCAGAAGGCTATAAGAGAGCAGAGGAGACAACTTCCTTCTATGTGATGTGGCTTTTGGTACCACCTGAATCAGTTGAGTACCACTGAGGGTATTTGCTTCGTAGTCTACTTTCAACCCTGTCATTGTGTCCTATTGCTGCTGTAAGAGATCACGAACACAGTGGCTTAAACAACATGAATGTGTACCTCACATTCCTGTGGGTCAAAAGTCTCAGGTAAGTGTCACTGGGTGTCGGCGGGGCTGCTTCCTTCTGGAGGCCCAGGGAGGAGAATCTGTGTTCTCTGTTTGGGAGCATATGCCAACTTCTAGAGTCTACCCACGGTCCTTGGCACATGGCCCCTCCCTCCATCTTCAAAGCTGGCAGCACAGCATCTTCTCTTCTCTCTGACCTCCTGCCTCCCTGTTAGAAGGACCCTGTGGTTACACTGGGCTCACCCTCATAATACGGGATTAACCTCCCATCTCAAGATTCTTAATCACACCTACAAAGTCCCTTCCATGTAAGGCAACATATTCACAGCTCCTGGGGATTAAAATGTGGACATCTTTGGAGGCCATGATTCCACCTCCCTCTCATCTCGTCTTTCTTACATGGGTCCGTTGGGCATGATGTAAATAAGATAAAAAGGAGTAAAGTCTAACGTCCTCACTGGTGAGGGAGTTCACACGTGCGCTTTGTTCCTCCCTTGTCAGATTTCCAGATCCCCTCTCTCCAGCTGGCCTTGTAATATAACCCAATGCAACAGACTAGAAGTATCTTTATGGTTTCGCCACACCTGGCTGTGTGATGAGATGCTTCCAGCCTCCACGAAAGCCCATCAGGCCCCATCCTCTCACTCGCTTCCGGCCACAGTTCCCGCTGAGCTTCTGGACTTGCAGTGACCCAGGAATGGAAGGCGGAAGGGGCTGGGGGAGGTGCTGGGCCGTCCCTCACAGACAGCGGGGCAGCATCTCTGCCGGGAGTCTGGGGTGTGCTAATTACAGAGCAGGTCTGGCTTTAAGGAGCTGAGGGTCTGACCCTTCGCCCGCGGGGTGGGAGCTCCTTGTCTTTCTCTGTTCTGATCACTGCATCTCTTGCTCCCACCCAAGGCCACGGCCCAGTCCTCTGTCACCAGCCAAACCCTCCCTGGGAGGCAGGGCCGCGCAATGTAAAACTCAGGGGCCTCAGAACCAGACAGACCTGGGTTCCGATCCGACTCTGCAATTAGGGGCCGAGAGGCCTGAGCAGGCTACTTAGACTCTTTAAGTCTCGTGTCCGGATCTGCAAAATGGCATAATGCTTAGGGCTGAGGTGGGTCCATTTGGCCTCCCATTCGCCCGATAGTTGTTGAACACCTACTGTGTGCCACTCATTGGGCTGGCACTGGAGACACGGGCTGTGCCAGACACGAAAGTCCCATGCACTCATGGAGTTTACATTACAGCAGGGGAGAGACAGGCAATGGACAAGAAAAAAAGATAAAATTACAAATTGGGATATAATCTGCAAAGGGGACAGTGTGATGTGAAGACAGCAACTCGGGGTGGGTGAGAAGGACTCATCGACGAGAGGACAGTTAAGCTGAGACCTGTCCGAGGAGAGCTGAGGGCAGAAGGGACCCTATTCCGAGTACACAGTCTGTTACTAGTACACAAGGTCGTGAGGATTAAATGAGACAATGTGTATGTAGGACTTGGCACCATGTAGGGGACACTAAGTGCTTCCAGAGATACCCAGAACTCCAGCCGACAAAGCACCTTCATATGAATTGTATCATCAAGCAGAGAGGGCAGACACTGGCGTGCCCATTTCATCGGTGGGAAAATGATGAGAAGAGCAGTTAAACAGCAAGGAGGCAAAGCCACTGCCTTTGGTCTCTCTTTTCCCAAACAGCTGCCTCCTTTGAGGGATGGTGGACACTTTGCAAGACGGCAGTGGATGAGTTAGGTCCTGCTGCATAACAAACAGCCCCAGTGCACGGTGGCATACGATAAAAGTGTTTATTGCTCACCTGTCTGGGATGAGCTGGAGGTTGGCCGGGCCGCTCTGCTGATCCTGGCTGGACGTGTTCCTCAGTCTGCGTGTTGGCTCAGAATGGCTGACTGTGGCTGAGGTGCCTGGGGCAACTCAAACTTGTTCCACGTGTCTCTTTTCCTGTATCAGATTGACTCAGGTCAGTCTCACGGCGATGGCAGAGATGCAGGAGAGCAGGTGGAAACCTATGAGGACTCTTAAAGGCTTGGCATTGAGAAACCATCGCTTCTGCTGCCTTATTAGCCAAGCAGGTTACAAACCTCACCCAGGTTCCAGGGAGGCGAAATCGACTCCTCTTTCAGTGAGGAATACAGTCATTTTATAGAGGATGGGGTGGGGAGGTGAGGGCGGGAGCAAAAAGTTGAGGCCGTTGATACAACCTGTTACTGCAGCTTCTATTTAGGGCCATAAAATAGAGAACGGTGTGTGTATATGTGTACGAGCACGTGTGGGAAGCAACTGGACCTTTTAGGGCACAGAGGGGATACTTGTGAAAATGCAGAGTCCACGCTGTTAAACCTCTAAAGCCATGACCCAGAGTCTAAATTTTATAAGCCTTCCAGTTTACTCTGAGGATCACAAAAGTTTGCAAACCATCCTTTTAAGGTATCTGACCTATGTACGTAAGTCCAATGGGTTTTCATTTTAAATTTGGAGGTAAACACTGGAACGAGAAGTGTTTTCTATCTAGACATGTATAAGAATCTCTACTCCTTCCTCCAAAAATTATGGATCCAAAAATTATCCTGCTTCCAATGCATTTACTTTATGGACACGGGAAGGCGAAGCGGCCAGAAAGAGCAAGTACTACTACCACCCCCTAGTGGTGGTATGTGGCAATACAACGTAGCAATAACACCGTAGCAAAGATGCGTTCACATCCAATTTAGCCAAATCCAACACAGCTGACAAACGCTAATGTGCGTTATTCCCCATTACTGTGCAGTTAAATCTATTACTACCAGAATTCTGCTGTGTACTGATTTTCACTGAGCTCAATTTATTAATTTTTAGCCGTGTGATTTATGTATTCTTGTGTTCAGTTAGCAGAATATTACTACCTTGAGACAGATTTACAGTTTGTAACTGGGTATCCGTGTAGACTTTACTATTCTTACACGATAAAAAGGATATATTTTCAGTACAAACCACTTTGAAATCACTTTAAATGATGGTGTTATGAAAAGGGCTTGTGAATGTTTTCTTTCAAAATTTTTCCCTGTCAGAGCTCCGTCTCAGGTACCGGGGTTTCTCAGCATTGGCACAGTTGACTTTGGGGCCAGATGCTTCTCTGTTGTGGGGGCTGTCAGAGATTTGGCAGCATCCCTGGCCTCCACTCACTGCCACTGTTACGCCAGTAGCACCCCTCTCACCTCCGAATTGTGACCATCAAACATGTCTCCAGACATTGCCAAATGTCCACCGGGGAGGGGAGGCAAAATTGCCTGCGGTTGGGAACCCCTGCCGTAGGGTTTTATATACCAGGAAATACGGTGGAGGCAGCGAGGGCGCTGCTGGAAATTGCTGGTGAAAGTGGCTGGCCCAGTGGGAGGGAAGCAGGGCAGAGCCAACGACCGCGCACCCGCCTCAGCCCTTGGCGACTCTCTGACCGCACAGGACAGCAGCACAGCACGTTCCTGGTCCCAAAGTTTAAGCTGCACATCTGCTCAAAATTTGTCATCAACAAGAACAGAGACCAGAGGAAACAGGAAGAAGTGGCTTCTCTGTGTCGGTAGCAGGACCATAGTGTGGGTTCACCACGGGCTTGGACACAGGCGAGGAAAGAGAGGTGTGACTTGACCTTGGCTCCGGGTTCCCTTAAAGAACAGATTTCTTTTGGCTGGGAGGGGAGGTTAAATGGCTGTGACGTGTTGCTGCCTCGTCCAGAAAGGAATGGAGGGTCAGGGCGCTGCTGGAAAGCTGAGAGGCAGGAGGGCGTCCACATTCCTGGTCTGACCCTGAGTTGGAGATGGGGATGGGGTGATAACAAGGCGGCTGCCACCCTCTATCCTCTTAGCTGTGTTTAGGTTTGCATTCTCCGGAAGCCTGCTTTTCCTCTTTGTCATCCTACTGCAGCCTGGGGTGGATGGTCTTTTGTCCTGAAAAAAGGACCCTGAAAGGCCCTCAGACCTTCTCAGAATAAGGTGTGATGTCCGGATGGTGAGGAGATCCCTCACTAGAATCATTGAGCCATCCTGGGCCATGGCTAACTCTACCCTGCTCAGCTGGCTGCCTACGTTCAAACCTCGTCGCAGCATTTCCCTGCTGTGTGACCTCGGGCCAACTGCTCGATTTCTCTGGGCCTCTGCTTCCTGTAAAATGGGAACAGCCATAGCAGCGACTGCAGGGGCAGACAGTGAGTGCTCAGTGAGGGCTATTAATCTCTTATTACTGTCGAGTCACCGGCCCAAGTCCACCTATCAAGTAAGTGGCAGATTCAAGGTTTGAAATTAGATTTTCTGACTCCAGATCCTGGGTTCTCAATCTTGCCACATGCTGGACCCACTTGGGAAGCTTCTGAAGCCGGGATCCCACAAAGGTAGCCGTTTAATTGGTCTGGGGAGTGGCCTGCGTGTAGAAGGTAGAGTTCTCCAGGTGATTCTAATGTGCAGCTGGGGTTGGAAAACCTCTCTGCTCCATGTTAGAACTCAGGTGCAACCAAGTGACAGTCAGGACGCTGCAGTACGCCACCTCCCGTGACTGGCTTACCCCGCTGAGCATAATGTCCTTCAGGTTCACCCATGTTGTAGCATGTGACAGGGTTTCCTTCTTTTTTATGCCTGAATACTATTCCATTGTATGGACATACCACATTCTCTTTATCCCTTCATCTGTCAATGGACGTTGAATTGTTTCTACTCTTGATGCCTCCTACGTGAGGTATCTACAGTAGTCAAATTGACAGGAACAGAAAGTAGACTGGTGGTTGCCAGGGGCTCGGGGAGGGGGAACAAGGAGGTGATGGCTGAGCTCACCGGGGATTCTGGGAGGAGAGGCACCAGGGAGAGCAGGAAGGTGCAGAGCCAGCGCGTGGGGCAGCTGCTGGAGTGGAAGGGCTTTCCTAGGGGGTGAATGGGAGACTCAGGCTGCCGGGGGTTCCAAGCTGGGATCCGGGGCTTTTAGCAGGAACTGCAGACACGGACTTCTGAGAACTGCCGCCTGCTGCTTGACAAGGTGTGGCCTGCTGGCTCCTGCCTCCCTGCCCGTGGGTGAGTTGACACAATAACCAGAGTGCCTATCAAAGGACCGATGACTCAGCCTCCAGGTCCAGCCTCCATCTTGCTTGGCTTGTTTTCTGGGCAAGGCGGCAGAGAACCAGCGGGCAAGATGGGGCAAAATGCACAACTTGCCAGATTTCGCCAGCAGCTCATCTGGTTTCAGATTCAAACTGCCGTTCTGTTTCATTGTACGTGAGAAAGTCATCGTAGTTTGCTGGTGGGAGAAAAGGGGTTTCTTAAAGTGTGGTCCACAGATGCCCTGGGTATGTCGAGAATACAGATTCCTGGGCTGTACCCCAGACTCGTTAAGTGGGACCCTCAAAGTGGGGGGCCCTGGAACCTGCCATTTTAACAAGCTCTCCAAGGATTTGGACTGAAGGGTGTCAGTGGATTGCCACTGGGAATAATTCCTGGGATGCTTAACCCTGTGAGCTGGGCCAGACAGCCCAAAGAGGAGGCGGCGATGGCCAACCCACCTGAACTTCCTTCTCTCCTGGCTCTCTTCTTTGCCTTGCTGAGCACAACAAACACAGAGTGGACCTCGGAGGTGGTCTGAAAATGCAATGACCTGACTTCAGTATAGTCCAACCCAAAATGCTAAATTTAAAAAAGGAAGGAAATCACACTTATTCATGGTCCACAGGTTTTCAAAAGACCTGTTAATCATGTGGAGATTTATTGCTTTTTTTGGCCGTCTTATATGTAGTCTCCTTGCTTTAGTAACAACGCCCCAGGATCCATTTGGAGTCATCTCTGCCTCCCTGTGGGCAATCTGATGGGCAGGTCAGTCAGGGTGTCTGGTGGCAGGTGACCCAAGCCAGACCATCAACATTTCTCTCCGAGGCTCGGTGAGGATGGAAAACCCAGTTGGTGTTTGTTCCCTCCAGCAAACGTATCTCGCTCCGTCTCCGTCAGTCTCCGTCTCTTGGATTCTCTGCCCCTCTCTGAGCCTTCTCTAGCACACGGAAGTTCCATGGACCACCCGAGGTCCCTCCCAGGAATCCGCCTGCTGCTTACGCTCTGGTCCTCTCGACAACCCTGAAGGTTCTCTCTGTGTCTGCATGCTGCTGCAATGTTCTGGAAAGCTTCACCCTGCTTTTATTTGTCACGGGGAGAAGGGAAGAGCCGAGGTGAGAATGACGATGTGAATCTTTTCTCTGCCATTCATTTTGCCTCATTCAACTCAGTCCATCATAAAAGCTTTACATTTTCATCACAGACAACGTGGAGTAAGTTGCTTCCATGGACTCATTGAGATTTGGGTCTTTTTCCACGTGCGTCGGATTTCCAGTCTAAACTCACTGCTTTTAAGCTACATCAGTCGGTTCCAATTTGATGAAAGGATGGAAGAGTGAATGCAGAGGGGAGAGAACGTTTTGCTGGATGATAAAACCCACCTGCAAGGGCTTTTGTTTCTAAGTAGAACTGAAGCTCTGGAATCGAGAACACAGCCAGAGAAGAGCTTCTGACCCTAAGTTAGAAAAACCAACTCACTTCTCAGGCAATTCCAGTTAAAATTTGTGAAATCAAGTTAGGAATCAAAATCAACTGAGAACCAATGTCTGGGGGGAAAGCACCATAATGTCCCTAGATATTAGCTAAAAGACTTGCTACGTTGGCATGAGATTTCGAATATGTTATTTAGTAGTATTGTGACCATCAATTAGTTTCAACACCAAAAATGACAAAAAGCAGGTTTAAGTTCAATTTCAGAAATGTGAAGCGGCACTACTGCCACCTGCTGGCCATTTATGCAAATTGTTCGTTCAGGTTTTTTTTTTTAAAGGATTGGCACCTGGGCTAACAACTGTTGCCAATCTTTTTTTTTTTTCTGCTTTATTTCCCAAACGCCCCCCGCCCAGTGATTTCTTTTACGGTTGTTCTACGTTCTCTTCTGCCGTGTTATTTTTCTTGCAGGAAGAAGGGTGGGTACTTTTATTCGGCCCTCCTTAGTGGCCTCGGGGCAGAATAACTGGTCCCTCGGGCCTGGGCCTGTTACATGCATTGAAGGTTCCCTGAAAAGTATTTATTCTTCAGTCCCCCTGCCCCTGGACATTGCTTCCATGACCCCAGTCCCAGCTGCTGTCATCTTGCCCCGACCATTGCAATAGACTTGTAATTAGTCACCCTGGTTTCCCCCACTCCCACTCCCACCCCCTTCACCAGCCTATTTTCTACCTGGCAAGCAGAGTCATCTCCTCAATCTTGTCCCGTCACCCATCTGGACTGAAACCTTCAATGGCTCCCCACTACTCCCAAGACAACGACCAAACTTCTTAACACAGACTACCGGTCTCTAATAGGGTCCCAGGTGCTGTTGCTGCCTCATAAACAAGCCCGTAACTTAGTGCCTTAAAAGAACTTTTACTTTGCTCCCAGTCTTGCGGGTCAGGAATTTGGGTAGGGTTCTGCAGGGCTGCTCCTCTGCTCCGCGTGGCTTCAGCTGGGGCGTTTAAAACCCAGGCTCTGCTTCAACGATGGCTTCCTCGCTCGCCTTGGTGCTCCCTGGCCTCTCTCTCCGTGTGGCATCTTGTTCTCCAGGGCCTTGTGGCCTGGGCCTCCTGCAGCCTGGTGCTCTCAGGGCAAGGGGCACTTCTTATGTGACAGCCAGCTCCGAGAGCCGGCACAGCATCGCTTTCACTGTATTCTGTTGGCCGAAGCAGTCACGGACTGCTCCCAGAGTCACAGGGATGGGGAGAGACCCCACCCTAGAGGGGGGAGTGAGGCGAGGCCACACAGCAGAGGAGCAGGTGGCACGGCAGGTACTCCCCACTCTGTGTACGTGGTCCAGCTCCTGCGGACCCCTGCAGGCCCCCCAAACCCCAGGCCATCCTGAACCACCTGCCTCTTGCCAGTGTTCCTCCCTGTGCCCTTAACCCGGGAGCTCTACCCGCTCTGCAGACTTCAGCTGGGTCGGGATTTCTAGAGGGTTGTCTTACCCGACCCAGTGTAGATGCTGAGCCCATGATCCAATGTTTCATCTCTCAACTTTTTGTTTTGAAGAATTTCAACCTACAGAAACATTGCAAGCACAATATGATGAATGCCCATATGCCTTCTACTTGACTTCACCAACGGTTAACGTTGTGGTCACACTTGCTTTTATCTTTCTGTGTGTATGTGTGTGTCTGCGCACGTGGGTGTAAGTAATTTATGAACCATTTGCGAGTTAGTTGCAGACATCAAGGCCCTTTGCCTCCCAGGACTTTGGTGGTATCTCTGAAGAGCCAGGGCTCATTTTCGGGTGATTTAACATGGACACAGCACTCTTATCCATATGTATCCATAGTTGGACTTTGCCAATTGCCCAAATGATGTTCTCCTGAGCTGTTTTTCTAAATCCAGGATCTGCTAAGGATCATGTATGCATTGCATTGTCCCCTGGGACCCCTTGCACACCCTAACCGTTTTCCTTCAGAGACTTTCCCGATGGGTGTTAAGCCCCTTGGCCTGGCACAAGCCCGTCCCCAGACACTCTTGTGCTTAACTCCTTCTCATCCTTCAGGCCTCAGTTTGTGCCTCCTCCTCCAGGAAGCTCTCCTTGACCAGCCTGTCTCACATAGGCTCCCCGGCCCCATCACACTTCACCATATCTCACTGCTCATTTTCCTCGTGGGCCACATCGCGTCGCTCTCTGAAAATCTCACGTGTGCTGTGCACTTCTTGCTTGTTGATCTCCTGTGTCCCCCACCAGGTCAGCTCCAAGAGGGCAGGGCCAGTGGCTAGTCCTTTTCTCCATGTCGGCACCTGGCACGGTGTCCAGCCCAGGGTAGATGTTCAATAATTCCTTGACAAACGAATACATGAACATTTCACTGGGAAAATTTAACAAACGGGTGCAAATAGAGTTTAGGGCCGCCTGAGCTGCAAGTGCCAAGCCTTTCCCATGTCATAAACCTGCCAGCACAACTGAGTGTGTCTTGGGCCGCAATCCAGCCTACCCAAGCATGGCCTCTATTTTGCTCAGAGGAATAACCCCTGCCCATAAATTTACCAAATTGGATTTTTACAGAGCCCATGTGGCCTGAAATAAGGCTCCTCATCCTACTACTAAAATATCTGCTTGCTACACGTGGGTGTGAGCAAGAGATGGGGGAGTGTCCCTGGCTTATAGGTTAATTTCTTTTTCATGGAGAGATAAGTGGTAGGTAAGTACAATTAGCCCAAAAGGAAGTGACTACAAGCTGTGGCGATGATCATGGTAATTTGTAGATCGTCCAGAAAATTCCCCATGATCCCCAATAACTACCACCACGTGTGGTTTCCACGGTGATTGGGTGGGTTTGAATTGATCATTGCTACCATGACAGAACCACCTGTGCCGTGTCAGTGTCCTTCCTCTGGCACTCCGGTCATCAATCCCACAGATTAGTCACAGCATTAGGAACCCCCCAGACGCAATACTTTCTTGAGTGTGAATAGTTAAAACTCAGTATTGGAAAAATCAGATATGATCTGGCTCGCGTATTATCTTGACTAAATCCATTCCACCCCAACGTGTCCAGTTGCATTTACTGTTTTCCCTAGAGCCCAAATCCAGGGGACTATAATTGGGTTGTAATTAGTTTTGAATCAATCCTGAGTGTAGAGATATTGTCTTTACAGATCATCACTAACCTCCATCAAAGTAAGGAAAAGAACTTCCAGGTGTGTCCTTGCCCCAACGATCAGTCACAGCATCAAGACTTGTGTTCCTTGATATCAGCTTTATTGATCCAACTTCCTGTAATCTTTAAAAGAATTTTATTTCACTGGCATTGACACATGGTTGTCCAACCTGCGACGCCCCCGGCCTGAATTTTAAAATTATGGGAAATCATTCCTTTCAAAGAGATTTGAGAAAAATACTGTATCCTGCTGTATGGGTTATTTGATTATCTCTTTGGAAGGCTCTTGCTTGTTGACCGGTGGTAGTTTGAGTTTTAACTAATTTTTGTCCTTTTCTATCATCCAAACAGCCAATCTGTTAAGATCTCTTACCATTCCTTGTAGTTCCTGTGGTCACTGTAGACCTTGCCTGTCCATTTGGATGCTTGGGTCCCAGCAGGTGGGGCTCTTCACCCCAATATAATTCTCCCATCCATAGTTCATCTAGGGAGGGAAAACTTTTCCTCTTCCCTCTTAGGTTCTGTGCCTGCAGCCTGTGAATTAAACTGACAAAAGATAGATTAACAGTATAAAAGGAACACAAATTTTACTACTTTTACCTGCACAGGAGCATCACAGAAAATAGGTGAAACCCCAAAGAACTGGTTAGACTCGGGAGTTTAAATACCATTTTAACAAAGGGTGGGAAATTATGGAGAAGTGATGAGACAAAGGAAAAGGAGTTTGGGCTCCTTGGGACTGTCAATTGTGGGAAGGTGACTAGGAAATGTGTGGCAGAAGAAGGTTGTTTAGTAGGGTCCGTTATGCAGACTCATCTCGGTGCCATCTGCCTGGTAGGGGAGAGGCGAACACCTTTACAAAGGGAAATTCATGTAGAAACGAGGACGGCAGAGAACTCTTCCTGTGTCCGCCATTTTTTCATTGCCTTCAGCTCAACATGAGCCTTATGCCAAAGTGGCATATTTTGGGGTGGTGTGTTCTGATCCTCTTCAACATGGATAGAAAACTAAGGAGCTGTATTCCTTCTCCTTAAAAATCTCAGGAGGCTGAAAGGTGGGAACTGACTGAATTGGATTTGTCTGCATCATAGGGCTTTTTTTCTTTTTCTTTTTTTAAAAAAGCTCAATTCTTTTACTTCATCCTCTGGATTCGTGTAATGGGTAATATGTAAGCATTGGTCTATCTCCGGGCTTTTGCCAGGTCAGCTGCCATCTGCCAGTTAAAGAAAGGCCGCGATGGGATTCATGATGTTGGGCACGTCTCACGGAGGAGGATCCTTTGAGGTGATTGACAGGGGCTTTGCATCTTCCTCATTGGTGGGTGGAGCCACCGCCCAGCCAATGGGAGCGTCTAGAGCACTAGAGGGCGCGCCTCCAGGCATCCTGCCTAAGGGCCCGGTGTCGTTGTTTTGAACAAATTGTGGTCCCCGGTGAAGAGAGACTGTATGAGCTTCCTAGGGCTGCTGGAACAAATTCTCACAAACTTGGTGGCCTGAAACAACAGAAATGTATTTTCTCACAGTTCTAGGGGCGGGAAGTCGGAATGTAGATGTTGGCAGGGCTGAGCTCCTTCCGAAGGCTCTGCGAGAGAATCCTTCCAGCCTTTTCCAGCTTCTGGTGGCTCTGGGTGTTCCTTGGCTTGTGGCTGCCTCACTCCAGTCTCTGCCTCTGTCTCCGTGTGGGGCACGTGTTCACCTATGGTGATTTTTTGAAAGGATTTCCTTCTATATCCACGGCCACCTGAGTGACATGCTCTCTCCTGCTGAGCCTCTTGCCCCAGTAAATTAGCAGTTACCCAGGAAACGTGGTATTTCTAACGCCCTTGTCCCCTAGCAAAGGTTTTATTTTGTTGTTTTCTACCATTTACTGATAAGGATTCGCTTTGACTTAGGCATTTTATTATCTCGTTAATTCCGTACAAGGGCCCTATCTATCAGCGTTCTTGGTCTCATGCAGCAGAACCAGTGAAATGAGAAAGAGGGGGACAGGGAGGGGAAGAGGAAGAGAGGAGGGAGGCGGCCCATTGCAAAATGTAGGCGTCAGCTGCCTTCCTTTTACACCCTGAGGGAAAGGAGGCTCAGAGGATGCGATGGGCTGCCGAGTCACAGCTGCTGAGTGCTGGAACTGGCTTTCAGACCCAAGGGCCCGGTTGAAGTCCATATTCTATGAGACCAACGTATGAGACGTGCTACTTTCTGGGACAGTCTGACAAGCTACGGCCCCACTCAAGTCCCCAGAGTGAGGATGCCCCGCCAGTCAGGGATTCCCCACAGTCTCAGGGAGGGAGCCAGCGGTGCTGTAGAACAAGGAATTTATTACAGGGGCAAGACTTGGCCCCACATGGGAGAGCTGGTGGGGAAAGCTATGCCAACTGTTCCCTCTGGGTCTGGTGTTGAGCCTGGAGTCACCAGAGGTCAGCCAGGTGGCGGTCAGGAAGAAAGGATGGATGTGGACAAGACCAAGCACAAACTGGAAGTGCATCCGTGTCACCACCTCCACCCCTGGAGCCATGGGAATCACGGACCTGTCGGGAAAGCACAGTGGCACGACCTGCACCTGCGCACCGAAGGAGGTGCTGGCAGAGGCTGCAGCAGCTTAGGTCCCTGAGCAGCAGACTGGAACAGGGAGCACAAGCCACCACGCTCTGTTGCCCTGGATCCACCTTCTGAAGGTAAAACATGACTATTTCGCTTTGTTTCTCAGTCTCAGGCAATGTCTTGTGACCAACGCTTACCTTAAACCATCCAGGTGACGCCCTGGGCAAGGTAGTTCCAGCTGAGCGACATGGACACGCTCCAAAGCCACCACACTCACCTTGTGTCGAGGGTGGCCGAGTACAGCTCTTGTTGACCAAAAATTTGCTTTCTTAGTTCACCTTGCGGCTTTGACCCCTGTCCTAGGATAAGCCAGTTGGATGTGTGTCTGGCGCCACAAGGCAGCAAGGTCGGAGGTGAATTCTTCCTGTTCCCTCTGTCCAGTCCCCACGAGGCATACAGCGGGAACCCACGACCAGGCCAGGTTCAAAAGGGCTGGGTCCCTTTGACTTGGGCAAGCCACCCAAACTCCCTGGGCCTGTTTCCCCATCTTTAAAATGGTCAGAAAATGTCTCAGATCATCATGTGGTAGAACAGGACTTGCATAAACTGCCTCAGGTTTGAAACCTTGTGGATTTATCGCAAGCTATCTTTTTTCCTGTTTTCCGAGCCTGAGTCTTTTCACTTCCTTGTGATTCCATGAGCCACCCTGTAGCCTTCTCTCGATAGATTCAATTGTAGCTCATCAGGCAGTTTGGCTCCGCAGCTTAAAGGAGGTGTAAGTTCCCACCAGAAGTACATGGAGCCTTTCAGGGGTGGGGTTGGGTGTTTGCTCTCTACAGTTGCACTGTCTGGCAGGACTGGATCTTTCTTGTCCTTAGGCTGGCTCTTTTCTGGTGTTGCTGATAGATGACACTTGAGAATCTTGCTGCTGCCCCTCCAAAAGGCAAGAAACATTAATGCCTTTTGAGCCATCACCTCTAAGAGGCCCAATAGCATCCCCCACCCCCCGCCTCCCATTACCCTGAAAGCTCTTAGGCACACAGATATTCCAGATTTGCTGGTTGGGGACATAGTCTCACTTGGGAGATGCGCACCAAAATCCTGTCTAGGGTGTCAAGTCTGGGCCCCGCTGAGTGAGAGGATGTCTAGTCTGCATCCACCCAAGGGCGCAGTCCTCTCCCGAGCGACGCCACCTGTGTGCTGCAGGGTGCCCCACTGCCTGAGCCCGAATGAGGCATGACAGAGGGCAGCTCCCTTGTCATCTTCAGTTCAGAACCTGGCACTTTCGTAACGCTTTAAAATGTAAAGAAACAGGAGACCAAAAAATAACAGCTTTATTTATGACTGAAGATGTAAAGGCAGTCACAAAATGCCAAGGAGAACCATTCCCTGTTCACTTCTTTAGAGGCTCTGCAGCCTTAACTTTCACTATGTACCAGGAAAGAGTGCCTCTCTTGAGCAGATTATCTTTTACGCTAACAGTTATTTTTCTGTTTTTCAATGTCTCAGTATTGGTTACCCAGTTTGTCCCACTGGGCCCTGACTTACACTTATCTAGTCTGTTCACTCGTTGAATTTCTTGGGCTCCTTGTGCTGGCCACAGCTTCCCCTCGGTGCTCCCTCAGATGGAGGTATGCACAGGACACATCTCCTGGGGCCCCTCATTGCTTATAGTCTCTCTCCGAGTGATGATGGCAGCCAGGAAATGAGCAAAGGGTCGCATTAGGGAATCAGCAAATTAAAGCCTTAAATCTAAGGCACACAACTCCATTTTCCTCCACTGAATAAATAATGCTTTCCTAAGTGATACCATATGTTTTGCATGTACAGCACACAATGTTCAACTAATTTTATTATACACATATACCTATACAAACAGATTTAGGGAAAACCTCCAGGCTGTTTTCCCCAAATGATTGACACAGTCAAAAAGCGGGGGTGCGGGCACAAATTAGTAGCCCTTAGACTTTGAACAGAATGAGAAGACATGGGCTTTCACAAAATCTGGGTGGAGATGCATCCCAGGGATGACCTGGCCTCAGCGAACCGCTGACTTCTCCTGTATCTATACTGACCACAGGCAGGTCACTGAAAGCTGACTGTCAACACAGGAACGGTGGCTGCCTGTACTCTGGTCTGCTGTGCAGCTTCACAGTCAACAAAGTTGCTGCTCACACAGCTTAGCGACAGGGGTCCATGGTAGTGCATAGTAGATGTTTCAGAATATATCCATTCGAAGTACTTATTGAATGCAAATCAGAAATTCATAAACTAGAGGCCGCTTACAACACAGGGAAGAGGACTGTCCCTGTACAAAGGGCTCACACTCTGTACTGGCCCTGCAAGATGGCAGCAGTGTTAGAGGAGCACTGCCCACAACTCCAATATGGAAAACAAAACAAAATCTAGCACAATATGTAATTACTGAAGGCTCTTCCTTTAGATGAGATTTTCAGAAAACCCAAGGATAGATTTTATATCACAAAATGGTCCATATCGCCCAAAAATGTCTTTTGATTGGACGGTAAAATAGTATTTGTTGTAAGTTAAAAATTGAGATAGAGTACAGGCCATTGGGAGTGGTAACGCTTTAATTTCTCCAATTTTCTTCCAAATCAACTTATTGCTAGGGTTCTCATGGCACAGGAAGAGGTGGTAGCTTTCCACAGGAGCACACTTGGGATTGATTTTGGTGATGTTCCAAGTCAGGGCGATGCCCCTGGGTCTCAGCACCCGCTTCACTTTGAGCTCAGGCTTCTGAGGAGGAAGCGTGTCCCGGATTTTGTCTACCAGTTCAGGCAGCAGTGGTGGTGGTTCTGGGAGAGGGGGAAGGTGCTCAAAGGACTCAAGAACCTGAAAACACATTTATAAAAAGTTTAGTGAGTTGGATCGGTGGGTTCTTGATTATTTTAAAGTGGTCAACTGCATTTCTACAATACATAGTTCCCATTCCTCAATCCATTTCTCAAAATTATAAGAACAATAGGATGCTTCAAGAACAGGTGAGGCTGGGCCAGCTCGGTGGCATGGTGGTGAAGTTTGCACTCTGCTTTGGTGGCTCGGGGTTCATGGGTTCCGATCCTGGGTGTGGACCTAGCACTGCTCATCAAGTCACGCTGTGGCAGTGTCCCACATACAAAGTAGAGGAGGATTGGCACAGATGTTAGCTCAGCAACAATCTTCCTCAAGCAAAAAGAGGAAGATTGGCAACAGATGTTAGCTCAGGGTTGCTCTACCTCAAGCGCAAAGAGGAAGCTTGGCAACGGATGTTAGCTCAGGGTGAATCTTCCTCACCAAAAAAAGAACATGTGAGGCTAGATCCGGTCTTTTCAAGCATGAGCTTCTTCTGGAGTTAAGATTTCTGTACTCTGGAATCTCACTATTCCAGAGTGGGTTAGGTCTCAGACATTCTGGATAAATATTCCATCTCATTTCCAAACTGCATTCTTAAACACTTGCCAATTGACACGAAAAGTGTGAGTGTATGAGGACATCCATTTCCCTCCACCTTCATCAACACGGTTATTACTCTTAGAACAAAAATTTCTTCCAATTTGATGGGTTAAAAAATGCATTTTAGGGGCTGGCCCCGTGGCCGAGTGGTTAAGTTCGCGCGCTCTGCTGCAGGCGGCCCAGTGTTTCGTTGGTTCGAATCCTGGGCGCGGACATGGCACTGCTCGTCAGACCACGCTGAGGCAGCGTCCCACATGCCACAACTAGAAGAACCCACAACGAAGAATACACAACTATGTACCAGGGGGCTTTGGGGAGAAAAAGGAAAAAATAAAATCTTTAAAAAAAAAAAAAAAAAAATGCATTTTAATTTCTGTAGTTTCTGGAAAATTCAATTAAATTATTTTAATTGTGTAAATAAGTAGACTCACAATAGCACATTCAAAAGGGCACATTAAAGTGCTTTGTAAGCTGAATCGTGACCGAAATGTTTCTTCATGGGTAAATGGGGACTTCCGCTCAATTTGGAATGACTGCTCCTTACGGAGCATTTCCTATCAGTACCTGGGCTGCATTTTGTGCCACGGGGCTTCTCTCCTCTGAGATTGAAACAGCTTTCATAGGTGACTCCAGGGTGGATACTGGGCTCACTGTGAACAACACAAGGTTTAAGAAGTAAAATTCACCTACAATAATCAATCCTATAGCCTTGAAGCAAAGAAGGGTTTATGTCTCGGGTGGTAATTAAATGTGAACTAACATTACGAAAACTGTGAAATAAGAAGATAAACTTTTGATAAAAGTTTAAGATCTAAAGGTATTAAATATAGAGAATTTTCCTTTAATGTGACAAAAATTCCCCTCTTAAGGTAAATACTTAAGTCATTATGCAACTGGAAAGTAGGAAAAATTACACATGGAAGAGGGATCCCCGCTCAGTGGTCTCAGAGGGAGATTCTGCTCTGTTAGGTCAACAGGAATGTAAACAGAGAGCCGTTTACAAGAATGGTTTGAAAACATCTGGGAGACTTCAGCTGGGGATGGTAAGAAAGGGGGCTTCAGGTTGTAAAGTAGTAGGGGTGGGTAGCTAAAATTTCAGGAGTTTGTACACACCTAGTAAGTAGTAGAAACCATTTCAGATCCATTGTGTGTGCAGTGATGTAACTGTTTAACACAGTTTGTGAATCTCCCCAAATGAAATTTCTTTTACTTATATATTTCTTTTGACTGACAAGGATAATCAAGATTTTGCATTGTGTTTCAAAGTTAATTTATTAATAACTTTATGTACTGGGGTTAAAAAACTTTTTAAGAAGACATAATGACTTTATGGTTTGAACTGTAAGAGAGTCTGTAATCTTCAAGTTAATCATCACACAAGAGCTGATACAAATAACCCCCTTTAAATTTTCAAGTGAACAATTTCACACACTCACAAAAATCTAATGAATATAACTTCCCTTAATGAACATTCCTTCTTTCAAGGTACTAAGTCAAGAGGCCCCTGGCAAATTAAAAGGGACTAAGACAAGAACTCAATTTTATGATGATAAGAAGAGACAAAACAGGACTTTTATCCCAAACCAGTTAATGTTTACATCCTTCGTGTCATCAATGCCAGTGTCTTGTAAATACTCTCCAGCTTTTATCCTTCATCTATATAAAAATGAATGATTACTTCAGTGCTCTGTAGTCTCAAAGCACTAGTAGCCGGTACCTCATTATTTTAACGGTTCTCATTAAATCGCTAGGTGAGAACTGTGGCCATTGGTTTCAACTTAACCCTTTGGTTTTTGACCTTCCAGATCCTTTGCTGCATGTATATCACATGTGGACACACATATTCACCCATGTAAGTATTTATATTATAAAAATGATTCTTAAAGTTTGGATTTTTTGGGTCCAGCCCCGTGGCCAAGTGGTTAAGTTCACGTGCTCCACTTCAGCGGCCCAGGGTTCCGCTGGTTTTGGATCCTGGGCGCAGACCTAGCACTGCTAATCAGGCCATACTGAGGTGGCACCCCACATGCCACAACTAGAAGGAACCACAACTAAAATATACAACTATGTACTGGGGGGCTTTGGGAAGAAGGAAACATTTAAAAAAATTTTTTAAATAAGTTTGGATTTTTAAAAGAATTATTCAGATATAATTTACATGCAATAGAATGTACCCATTTAAAATATGCAATTCTTTTGAGTTTTGACAAATGTACACTTGTGAAACCATCACCAAAATCAAGACACTGTTTTTATTGCCCCAAAAGTTCTTTAGTACCCTTCTCAGTCAATCCCTCTCTCACCTTTGGCTCCATGAAATCATAGGTCTGGTGTCACTAAACATTAGATTTGCCTTTTCTAGAATTTCATATGAATCAAATCACATAGTAGGTAGAATTCTTTTGCCCAGGTAAATGTTTCTGAGATTCATCCGTGTTGTTGCGTAAAATAACATTTTGTTCATTTTTACTGTTAAGTCCTATTTAGCTCTAGAGAGATGCCACAACCTACTTATCCATTCATCTGTTTATGGATATTTGGGGGGTTTCTTTCTTTTTTTTTTTTTTTAAAGATTGGCACCTGAGCTAACATCTGTTGCCAATCTTCTTTTTTTTCTTCTTCTTCTCCCCAAAGCTCCCCAGTACATAGTTGTATATTCTAGTTGTAGGTCCTTCTGATTGTGCTATGTGGGATGCCACCTCAGCATGGCTTGATGAGCGGTGCCATGTCCACACCCAGGATCTGAATGGTGAAACCCTGGGCTACCGAAGCAGAGCATGAGAACTCAACCACTTGGCCACAGGGCTGGCCCCTGGGCTGTTTCTAGTTTGGGACTACTAAGAATAAACTTGCTATGACCATTTGTGTAGAAGTCTTTGTGCAGATGTAAGTTCTTGTTTCTCTTGGTAAATACATAAGAGTGGAATAATAGTATCATATGGTTAGACTATACTTGATATTTTGAGAAACTGCCACACCACTTCCAAAGTGGTTTTTCCATTTTCCATTCCTACCAGCAAAGTATGAGAATTCTAGGTTGCTCCATATCCTTGCCAATACTTTGTATATTTTCAGTTGTTTTCATTTGAGGCATTCTAGTGGATATGTTGTGGTATCTCACCATGGTCTTAATTTCCCTAATGAATAATGATGTTGAAGATGTCTTCTTGAGCTTATTTGCCATCCCCCATCTTCTCTACTCAAGGTCATCTACTTGCCTTGGGTTTAACTTGTCTTTTTTTCATAGCATCTTAAGGTAGAAGCTTAGACTGTTCATTTTAGACTTCCCATTTTTTCCAATATAAACATTTAATGCTAGTGATTTCCCTCTAAGCACTGCTTTAGTTGTGTCCCTCAAATTTTGATATGCTGTTTTCATCTTCATTCAGTTCAAAATATTTTTAAATTTCCCTTTCGAATTCTTCTTTGACTCATGGGTTATTTAGAAATGTGTTTAGTTTCCAAATATCTATAGTTTTCCAGCTATCTTTCTCTTATTCATTACTAATTTAATTACGTTGAGTCAGAGAACATACTCTGAATGATTACAGTGCTGTTAAATGTACTGAGACTAGTTTAATGGTCCAGAACCTGCTCTATCTTACTGTACGTTTCATATGCACTTAAAAAGAATGAGTACTCTGCTGTGGTTGAGTGTTTTATAAATGTCAATTAGGTTGAGTTGGTTGATAGTGTTGTTCAAGCTTCTCTAACTTTACTGACTTTCTGTCTATATATTGTATCAATTACTGAGAAGGGAGCATTGGAACCTCCAGTTATAATTGTTTACTTTTCTATTTATCATTTCAGTCCTATCAGTTTTTGCACCAGGAATTTTGAAGTTCTACCATTAAGTGCATATACATGTAGGTTTACTATGTCTTCCTGATGAAAAGACTACTTTATCATTATGAAACCGCCTTCTTTATCCCTGGTAACATTCCTCGTTCTGAAGTCTATTTGATAATAATACAGTCATTCCAGCTTCCTTATGATTAGTGTTTATATGTTTTTGTGTTATCTCCTTCCATCCTCTTAATATGAACCTAGCCACAGATTTATACTGAAACTGCGCCATACAGTTATCATGGCGTTGGTCTTTGTCATCCAGTCCAACAATGCCTGCTTTTTAAAGGAGTGTTTAGACCATTTACACTTATTCTAATTATCAATATGGTCGGATTTAAATGTACCATCTTGCCTTTTGTTCTCTATTAGTCTTATTTTTTCTTTTCTTTTTTGTGGCATCTCAACTGAGTGTTTTAGAAATCCCATTTTATCTCCACTATTGGTTTATTAGCTATACTTCCACTTAAAAAAAAAACTACTGCTCTAGGCATTACCATATGAACCTTTAATAACTTACTATAGTCTATCTTCAAATAACATTATACTAATATAATGTAAGACCCTTACAGCAGCATACTTCCATTCCTCAGATCATCTTTTGCACTACTGTCATACATTAACGTAGTACAAAAATCCACAATGTGGTGTGGTATCCCTTTGTGTAGATCCACTTTCCATCTGATATCATTCCCTTTTGCTTGAAGAACTTCCTTTACTTCTTTTTCTTTTTCTTTTTTTTGTGAGGCAGATTGGCCCTGAGCTAACATCTGTTGCCAATCGTCCTCTTTTTGCTTGAGGAAGACTGTCGCTGAGCTAACCTGTGGCAATCTCCCTCTAGTTGATGTGGGATGCCACCAGAGCATGGCTTGACAAGCAGTGCTAGGTCTGCACCTGAGATCTGAACCCGCGAACCCTGCCGAAGGAGAGCACACAAACTTAAACACTATGCCACCGGGCCGGCCCCAGAACTTCATTTTTTTTTTTTTTTTGAGGAAGATTAGTCCTCAGCTAACTACTGCCAGTCCTCCTCTTTTTGCTGGGGAAGCCTGGCTCTGAGCTAACATCCGTGCCCATCTTCCTCTAGTTTATACGTGGGACGCCTACCACAGCATGGCTGCCAAGCGGTGCCATGTCCGCACCCGGGATCCGAACCAGCGAACCCCGGGCCGCCGAGAAGCGGAACGTGCGAACTTAACCGCTGCACCACTGGGCCGGCCCCAGAACTTCCTTTATTTTTGATAGTGAAGGTCTGCTGGCAACAAATTGTGTTTCTCTGAAAAAGTCTTAGTTTTGCTTTCATTTTTGAAAGATATATTTCCTAGATATAGAATTCTAGGTTGACAGTTATTTTCTGTGAGCTTTTTAATGATGTCATTTGATTGTCTTTTGGTTTGCATAGATCCAATTGAGAAAAGTGGATTCTTCGTTCTTCTGTACATATCTTGTTTTTCTCCTTATTGCTTTTCAGGACTTGATTATGATACGTTGTGATATGGTTTTCCCTATATTTATCCTGCTTGGAGTTCACTGAAGTTCTTGATTATGTGGGTTTGTACTTTTCATTAAATTGGAAGGCTTCTCACCATACATGTGTGTTACACCACTTTGATATTGTCTCACAGTTCACTAAAGGTCTAACTTCTTTCTCTCTAGTCTTTTCTTAGTCTTTCTTTAATTTGGATAGTTTCTTTCCAAACTATTTGGGTCAGGTGCTACTTCTTCCAGTATACCAATGTGTTTTCCTTCTTTGGTGTCTAATATGCTGTTTATTCCATCCACTGAACTTCAAGTATTTTCTTTTTTTACATTTGGTTCTATTTTACATCTTTTATTTCTCTTCTTTTGTTCCTGTTTTCTTCTAAATCTTCAAGCATATTTCCATCAGCTCTTTTAAAGTCCTTGTCTGTTAATTCTGTCATCTCTAAGTTTGTTTCTATTGACTGATTTTTCTCCTGGTCATGGATCCCATTTCTCTTCTTATTTCCAGTGATTTTTTTTAATCAGATGATGGATATTATGAATTTTGCATGGTTGTGTGTTGAATTCTGTTGTTTTCTTTTAACAGACAGTGGGCTCTGTGTGATAACCCACTGAATTACTTGATCCTTTCAAAGCTTGTGTTTTAGGTTTTATTAGGGCAAGGCTGGAGCTGCCTTTGCTGTAAGATGAGTTCACATCCAGCTTAAGAATCTGCCACTACAGCTGGTCAGAACTGAAACATTCCCCACCTCGGTTTGAGTTTTGGAAATTGTTCAGCATAAAGGTCCTTGGGTCATTCTTTGCCCAAATTCGTGGAGTTTCATTCCATGTATATGTGGCTTAATATTATGGCAAAGACTCAAGAGGACTCCTATGCTAACATCTTGGAACTCTTTCTCTGAGTGGCTTCCTCATTCTGATAGTACTCTTCCCTTCATTCCAGTTGCCTCAGTCTCTGAATGCAAATTTGTGTCTCCTCACCTCAGCAAGACAACCATTCTCTACTGGGGATCTCCTTCACTGCACCATAGTCTAGGAAGAAAGCTGGGGCAATCAATAGGGCTCATCTCATTCATTTCCCTTCTCTCTGGGTCTGCAGTCCTGTATTGTAATATCTGAAAAGTTTTTTCTTGGATCTTATTTCTTCTATCTTGTTTAGTTGTCTAGTTGTTCACTGCAGAAAAGTTAAGTCTGGTCCCATTTATTCCGTGATGACTCTACTTTTACATAGATACTTTCATAACGTTTTTCTCTTGTTATGTTATTAACCTGTTTACATCAATACATGGACTACTTCTCCAACATTATTTTTAATGGCTGAATATTACTACACCATATAAACCAAATTTGTGCAGGTAACCCATTATTTCTAGAAATTTAAGGTTTTCTTTCAAAGTTTTGTTTTTCACAAATAGCGTTGCAATGAACATTTGCATACTGCCCTATACACTGCAGGTTTCTGAGGTAACTATTGAAAGAATTTTTGGGAGCTGATCCTGTGGCCGGGTGGTTAAGTTCGCGTGCTCTGCTTCGGCGGCCCAGGGTTTTGCCAGTTTGGATCCTGGGCGTAGACCTAGCACTGCTCATCAGGCCATGCTGAGGCGGCGTCCCACGTGCCACAACTAGAAGGACCCACAACTAAAATGTACAACTATGTACTGGGGGGCTTTGGGAAGAAGAAGTAAAAAAAAAAAAAAGAATTTTTAGGTCAAAAGTCTTGCATATTTGTAAAGTTTTTGATGTTGACAAAATGTTGTCCAGAAAGATTAATTTACACTCCCATTCACAGTATATAAACTTACATTTCCTCTAAAACTCGTTAGTGGAAAATCTGCTGCATTAACACAACTTTTTTGGGAATGTATACTATGTGCCAAGCACTATGCTAAAAGAATAGAAATATACAGATTAATACAGACGGCAATGCTGCTGAAAAGAATTTCAAGACTTTTTAGGGAGACAGATGTTTAAAGAAACAATTACAGAACAATGTGATAAAGCTATAATATAGGTAGGCACAAAATACCAAGGGGAGGGGGGTAAGGAATGCCAATTTCTGCCTGGAAGGAACAGTTCAGCAGAAGTGTCTAAACTGAATATTAAAGGACGAAAAGTAGGGTCACCAGACAAGCCTGGGGAGGTGCAGAGGAGAGAGCCTGCCTGGCCAAGGGAACCACATATAGAGAGATGGTAAGGAGAGAAGCAGCACCACCTGCTGATAAGCTCTTAAACTGCAGGTACAGAATTTTCAGAAGATAAAGCTAGAAAAGTTTCCAGGGTTTACGTCACTAAAGATTCTCTATGTCTTCCTAAGGAGTTTCCATTTTATCCTAAAGACAAAAATATAATCAGATCTGTATATATGAAATAATATTTTAGTGGCAATTTGGAAGATTCATTAGAAGCAGTAAATTAGGGCAGAAAAGAGAGTTACTAAGTTATGGCAATAGACCAGGCTAAAGGAGATGGAATTCTGCAATAGGGAAATATGTGGACCAGATCTGTTAGTGAGACTGAGTCTCCATACCAGCGTGCAGGACTCCAGGCTTTGAACTTTTTCTGACCCCGTCTTATTCTCATCCATGTGCTTTCTAGAAATGCTTAGAGTTGCAAGTAGGCAAGCTAATCAGTAAACAGTAGAAAGAATAAGTTGTTAGAAAATTTATGTCCCCTGCTGGTAACTGTTCCTTCTGTCTCAGATAAGGAAGCAACTGATCTTTTCTTAGATTCTTCAGGAATGTCATATTCGTCATCCATCAGCAGACCCGAAATTCTTTGTCGATGGAGAGGTGCCCAAGAGTCTGTGGTCATCCATCACCTGACGTTCCTGAGCCCCCTCCCCAGTCCCCATTTGCCTTATATAGGTCGTTTCCAAATCAGTCCCCTTTAACATGGTTTTTTGGGATGATAGTCCACCATCTTCCAGTCAGTTAGCTCATCGCTTACTAAAGTTCTTTCTCTACCACCGCCTTGCCTCTTGACTAACCGGCTTTTATCTTGCAGTGAACAGCTCGAGCCCTTGCTCAGTAACATTAGCTTTTCAGACAGAACTCATGGGCTTGAAAACTGACTAGATAGTGGAATGAGGCAAATTTAAGAGTTGAAAGTAACTCTTCCACTTGTGGCTTGGTAAATTAGGGGAGCTGGTGATACCATTTATCAAGCCTGTGAACACGGGAAACAGCCCAAGTTTGACTAATTATACTTGTTCAGAATTGGACATTCTACAAGATGGACTCATGCTACCATGAGTTAGCACCATGAGTTAGCGTAATCTACCTTTCCAAGTGCTGCATTGCAAACTAAAGGCCCCAAGTGAGACGTATGACATTTTGCTAAGCACTGAATGCATGTGTATTCTTACTTCTTAATTTACTGTATCTAAAATCCTGTATCATGTAGTTTAGAAACAATTTAGTAATCTTACTCATTAAAAAGTAACTTTGATTACTTAATTATGGACTTCATTTTTCAATTTATATTTCTAATCATCTTCATGAAACTGGAAACTGATGGGTTTTAAAATTCTATCGTGAGGTACCTGGAGATTCCAATGTTCCAACTTTTGCTTGGATCCAGTTAAAAGGAGAGAAGGAACTGGACTATATATTTCCTATACTAATCTCCATTTTAAAAAATATTACATTTTTTTAACTAATGGTAAGAAGTGGAGTTCAAATGTTTTATCAAAAGAGTACTATAGACATTCAAATGCAGCTATTAGGAGATGAAACATTGTACCTGATTAGCAGCCCCAGAGAACTGTGTTTTACTTCTTTTTGTTTGTCTGAGAAAGAGAGCACTGCTGTCACTCTCCTTCCAAATTTTCACGTTATGGCCTAGCACCCTCTCACAGCCACTACTGTTAGGGTTAAGGAAAAAAGGTGCGTGCTACAGCTAGAAAAGAGATTCATAATAGCCCCAAATGACTGAGATGCCTTCAGTGAACAGACAAACTATCATACATCCATACCATGGAATACTACTCAGCAATAAAAAGGAATACTACTGGTACACACAACTTGGATGACCCTCAGGAGGAATTACACTAAGTGAAAGAAGCCAATCTCAGAAGGAGACATATTGTATCATCACATTTATGTAACATCCATGAAATAACATAATTCTAGTGGTGAGGAACAGATTAGTAGTTGCCAGGGATTGGGGGCAGGAAGGACGTTAAAAGGGTTAGCATGAGGGAGCCTCGTAGTGACAGAACAGTTGTGTAATTTGATTGTGGTGGCAGTTGCACAAATCTACACATGTGACAAAGTGCACAGAGCTAAACGCACACACTAATACACTAAAACAAACTTCACAAACGGGTCAAATGCACTGAGTTGTTAACCTTCCCTCTTTCTTAAAAAACAAAGACAAATCCTTTACCTGCAGTGCTGTCTGATGGGCCTTCTTTCGTCAGATCAATCACAGAATCCAGTTTGTTCTTCTCTACAGCCTGAAAAGTTGTCAAAAAAAAAAGATTTTGCCTCAGTGCAGAAAATGTTTTTTTAAAAATTAAACACATATCATTTTAAATTACCAGATTGAACACTCCATAAGTCTTTACAGTTTAATTTAACTCTACTCTGAAAGAGAAGCTTATGAAATGCTATATGGTTTCTGAGAATATGACTAAGCAGAGTCTAAATGAGCTACTCTGGTAAATAAGCACGGCTGTGAAATATGTTTATCATTAGCTGTTTGCTTTTCAATGTTTAAGCTGGACTGGAACCTGGTTACGCTGACTAGTCAGACATTAACTTCTCAGAGAGTGAATCTCCCAAAGAATGAATGACAAAGTGAAGTCATCCAACATGCAGCAACACTAAGTTCCTAGAACTAACATATTCAAGTAAGTAACATTCAGAGACAGTATTTATTACCTACCATAACTTCAGTTTCAGCATCAGGTGAATGGTTAGAATTTCCTGATGTAATTTTTCCAGTATCTGAAAGAAAATTATTCAAATATGAACATTTGACAAGTTTATTAAACTATTAAATATTTATGGACTTTGTTAATATATGAATGCTGAAACAATAATAATGGGGATACTTATTAACTGTTTATTATATAATCGGAAAAAGTAACTTAATTGACCTTACCTATTCCAAAAACTGAGGAACCAGTGCAAAAATAACCAAAATCTAATTTTGGTTTGAGAGATTCTGTCCTTCTGTAACTTTACAACTATATTAGTAACCCCTTTTTGAAACTCTATCTGTAAATTAATAGAGCAGTTGAGGAAATAAACTTGGAAATGTACACATATTTTATACACAGTAGCTTGAGACCAAACTACCTGAGATGACTGAGGAGCATTCATCCTAGAACCAGTAGAAAGCCTCAGATAAATATAACTATTTGATTCACAATCTTAATAGCCCAAACCATGGGGACAATTAAGTAGCTATATAAGCAGAGGCAAAACTTTCCGAAATTAAGATGCAAATATTCTAATTCAGGAAAAAATGAAAAGAAAATGAGGAATTTTGAATGAGAAATTATGGACCAACAAGGTAGCTGTTTTAATAGCAAATTTATTGGAAATCTGAGGTTAAAAATTATTACAGAAATATCCTAAGACTGAAACTCTAAAGGGCAACAAGGTACTATCTTAAGCAAATTATAAGATAACTTAATAGATAAAACGAAAAGACAAACAAAAAACCCCAACGCTACCACCAACACAGGCCAGAGCAAACAAGTAAAAATAATGCATATGAAAGGTACGTAGTTTTATAGCTTACAAAGCCATTAAATAAGTAAAGAAACAAAAAGCCATAAATTGATAAACAAAGGTTAAAAAGAAACCTTCAATTATATTAAGGCATCATTTATTTATCCTGGTAATATTAATCACAGATATAAATTAAAACATTTTTGACAGCAGAATCAAAACTTCATTTTATTAAAAGATAATATTCAATTCTCTATTTTAAACAAATAGCGATTTGAAGCTTTTTGATTTGATAGATCATATTTTAATCAACTTAAGATACCTGTTGGATTTGATGTAATTGGAGGTGTCAAATTAGGGCTTTCCACAGAAATCAACATAACATCATCATTGTTACTAAAATGATAAAAAAAATTAAGAACAAAATAAACTAAACGTGCATTAAGCTTAAACAAGAAATCAATGGTTAGAATTCTTCTAACTTAACATTATATAACTGACATGTTTTAATTTAACAATTGTGGGAGGTGGAATGGAGATGATAAAACCAAATACCCAAGAAACCCGGGTATTAGTAATTAATTATATGACCAAAAGTTCATGGATATCCAATAATAATGGACCCTTAAAACTTAGTAGAGATGTATTTACAATGAACCCAAATATACAATCTATAAGTATACAATATAGATAAATACACAAAATATACAAAAGTCACTCTAGCACACATACTTGCCTTCATAACTGAAAGAAATCCATTAAGACACTTTGACTCTTACAGAATCAGGACTATAACAAATAAAGCTATTGAAAAATCGTTTCTGCCACTATCTACATTATATCACTATAGTAGCAACATTTACCTAACACTTACTAAACTGAAGCAATGATGGTATGTGATGCTGATTATGGTTACAGAATATCCTGAGTCAGAAGATTGTCTTCTATTCCCATTTGACTCTGACTCTCCTTTTATGAGTATGACATTTAATCAAAATTTTTGTTAAGAAAATCTTGACACTGGAGCCAGCCCCATGGCCTAGTGGTTAAGTTCAGTGTGCTCCGCTTTGGTGGCCTGGGTTTGTGGTCCGGATCCCAGGCGTGGACCTACACTACTCATCAGCCATGTTTTGGCAGTGACCCACATATAAAATAGAGGAAGATTGGCATAGATGTTAGCTCAGGGCTAATCTTC